>NW_011889161.1:92310-100562 GCF_000151845.1 Pteropus vampyrus | reverse complement strand
CCCTGGGACTGCAGGGCCGGGTGGGGCTGACTGGTTCCCTTAATCACCCGGCAGGGTGGGGGTCAGGTGGGCCGGACCTCTGGGGAAGGCCCTGGTGACGGGGAAGAGGAGCCTCTTCCTTCCCACTCCGTAACAGTTTTATCACAAGCCATGGGGCAAAAGAACATGCCGTTAGCTGGTCCTCATAATGACAAGTCACGAGCGAGACAGCTTTGTCGTGCCATGGTTTCAGTGTGCTCGAGTTCGTGTCACACTTAAAAATCATTCAAAACCAAAACGATCGTATGAGTGGTCAAATATGTTTTTAAACTTTTGTTTAAAAAAAGTTTTTTTATCCTTGGTCAAAATATTTTTCTAATAACTTTTATTTCAGCTTTAAAGATGGGTCTTATAGTCAAACAGGCCATGTAAGCCAATGACGTTAAGATAGCGAGATGGTCTAGGGCAAAATGGCACATCTGTCCTGCAGGCGCGTGCAGGGGCTCGTCTCGGGCGCACAGGTGTGTCTGCCGTCTCTCCTGAGGCACCGGGGCATGGCCTGTAAATGCGCCTCCTGCCTGTGGACTTGGGTCCAGAAGTGACTGAGTCTGGGATCCCGTCTGTCCGTCGAAACTGCCCCGACCTCCTCAGTTTCAGGGATAACTTCAGTAGCTTTACTGTGGCTTATTTTTAATGCCTAAATTTTGGCTACAAAAGAGGAAAAACGATTTTTTAAAAATTCGCATTACATATGTATACACACAAGAATATGTCACATAAAGAAATGTATTTAGAATACCAGTTTTCTACGTGGTGCATGTTATTTTCTTAAGTAAAATTGCCAAGGGGACTTGGCAGTCCAGAAAAGGAAGTAATTCAAAGCTGACGATCTTAGAGTATTTTTTAGGATTTGGTATCACACTTTACAACATATGGCCCTCTCTAACTTTCGCTAAATTGAAAGCACAAAGGAGAATGTGAAGCCGCCGTCAGTGCTGAAAGAAAGTGAAACTGAGCCCCTCCTTTGGTTTTTGTGTTTTCTCGGGGTTCGCCTGACTGCCAGTAAGGGCTGTCTGTCTACAGCCCGCCAGTTTGCGTTAGTGTCCGCAGGGTTTGTCAGCACTCGTCAAAGCCAAGTTCAATAAAAGAACCCTCTTTTGCCCTCAGGTTTGTATGGAATGTTGAAAATGCACCTCTTCGGGAGGTGACAGTGCCGCGGCGGCCGGAAGGTGTTGGCATCAGGCTTTGCAAACACTGTCAGGGCACCTGTCCGGTCGGGCGAGGGGATGCTGGGCCCGCCGGCCCTGCTCGCTGCCAGGCCTGAAGCATGCCGGGCCTCGGCCTGCGAGGACCAGGGAGAGGGGCGCGGCCCTGGGTGGACCCCCAGCTCATCCCGGGGACGTGGCCTCCCGCAGGTGTCGAGGGCACAGTGAAACAACTAAACCGCAGTAAGGCCCGCCCCCAGCGTCCGCTTGCCCTGACCCGCGCCCCCCAGCGGGCCGCGCTCCGTCACGTGGCCGCGCCCTCGCTCCTCCCACCCTCGCGGATGCAGCCCAGCGCCCCCGAGGTTCCGGCCCCACAACCCTCTCCTGAGACAGCAGGCGTCAGGGAGCAAACCTGTCCTGAAGGTTTGGGGGTGAGGGTGGGGCTATGTCACCCCCGCTCCACAACACAAGCTCGCACTCCAAACAGCGTCCTTCGGAGTGATGGTGATGGACTTCTCGCCGTGTCCACGCCTCCAGCTCTGAGCCTTCGGCCGTCAGCTACACCTCAAGGACCCGTGCCACCTCGTCTCAGGTGCACAGGCTTTGGCTCCCTCCGGTCCCCATGGCGCTCAGCTGTCCCCACTGTTCACACACGCTCACGTGGTGCTCACATAGCCTTGCGCTCCTGAGAAGACAGGTTGCCAAGTGGCCATTTCTCCCTCCGTCACTGACCATGTGTCCTGCACACCAGCAAATGCTCGCTGGGCACCCACAGTGCGGTTCCACGTGCTGCAGACACTGCCGTCAGCAGACGAGATCGGTGCCCTCCTGGAGCTGACCGGGTGGGGCGACAAGCAGGTAGAGTGCTCGGCAGCAGGGGGCGGGAGCTCCGGATGGGGTAATAAACCAGGGAAAGGACAGGGGCGCACTGGGCTCGGTGCTGTCCCGTAAGTGAGCGGCAGTTTTGTGCAGATCGCCACCAGACTTTACAGACGTGCCCTTTTAAGTTTCTACGGAACTTAAACCACAAAGAAGCATAAGGACGATCCAGAAGCAGTTGCTAGTTTTATTAGGTGTCGGAAAGAACATTAAATTGAAACCACATTTTAATTTCGATGTTTTTTTCTAAGTTTAACTGAGCCTGATGGCAAGGACTGTTTGTTTACAAGAGACAACATCTGAATAGAGACCTGAAGGAGGTGGGAAAGTGAGCCACGTGGGTTTCCGAGGACGCCCGGCACAGGCCCTGGGCAGGTAGGTGTTTGGGGAACCGGAAGAGCAGCGAGGAGAGCCGGGACTGCCAGGTGACAGCGCGGGGTGGCAGCGGAGCGTCCGTCAGAGACATCCCATAGGCCGTCAGAATCAGCACAGACTGCTCTCAGGGGCTCAGGGTTGCAAAGGGGCTCACGACAAACGAAGCGCGAGTTCAGCACCGCACAGAAGCTCGGGAAACAGTGGGGCGGGGGCCGTGGCATTGCGGCCGCCGCGCCCGCGCCCACAGCCCTGCCCTGCACAGCGCGGCCTCAGTGGGCTGGCAGCTGAGGGCAGTTGGTCCCCAGCTCCCTGGGCTGGAAGAGCCATGCCGTGCGGATCCAGCAGCAAGGGGACCGTTTGCTGTCACACTTCCTCCACTGCAGAGGGAGCACAGGGAGGGCCCGGGGCTGGCGAAGGGCCAGCATGGGTGCCAGGGAGGTCACCCCTTCCAAAACTTAGATGCGGGGACTCTGCGACTCAGCGCAGGCGCGTCTCCAGCCCCTGCGAGGTGCAGGAACTTCTCCCGGGGCCTCCGTCTGCTCCGCCAGGCTCTGCGGTTTTCCGACGTCCCCTCAGCTTCCCAGAAGGGAGTTCACGCGTCCCTGTGCACAGACGAGGAACCGAGGCCGGGAGGAGCACAGGTCCCGGGACCTCCACCCTCGGTGCCTCTGTCCCCATGGACTGGCCCTCGGCAAGTACCACCTGCATCGAATTGGCCAGAAAAACCACACACCAAAGGGCTTTCCTCGCTGGACCTCCTTGAGGTCCAAGCCAGACACACTCCTGCCAGGCCCCTCAGCCTCAGCCCTCATTCCGTACCCCAGACACCCACAGACTGTCACCTCACATGGACGGGTGTCCACCTTTGCCGGGCGTCCGGTTTGTATATTCTTCTCTACTGGACCTGCTCAGGGTGAAGCATGGACAACACGACACTTCGTCCCCGACACTGCAGCCTGCCACCGCCAGGGAGCAGCGTTCTCCATAAGCACAGCGGCGCGGCCACCAGGTCCGACGCCCCCTCCAAGTTCCAGTTCGGGTTTCTCCCAGGCATCCCCAGATGCACTGACCTAGCCGGGAGGTGACCGGGGGGTGCACGTTTCGTTTGCTCGTCCCGTCTAAAGTTTCTCATGTAGAACCTCCCTCGTTTTTTCTCACGACGTTGGCTTTTGAAGAGTGTGTCTCCCCCTGACCCTGTAGCTTACAGGTGGCTGGGATGGCCCTGGGGCCGGTCCAGCAGGGGTCGTGACCTTTCCACTTGGTTGCCGGGACCCCTGCGGGACGCCCTGGCATTCTGACTGCCCCCTCCCACCCCACTGTGCTGAGCCAGGCCAGGCCTCAGAGGCGGGCTGGTTGCCATGGTAGCTCCAACTCCAGCCGCCTCAGGAAGCAGGGACAGCGAGGGCCTTTATTTTCAACCCCAGGAAGGGACAGTTCCCCCGGCCCAGCCTCAGGACTGGTACCCCGTAGCGCAGGCTGGTTTTCCTTGAGATCTGGGTCCACCACATGGGGCGGCCCTGTCCTGTGTCCCTAGAGAAATGACCCAAGGAGGCCGCTTCCTGCCTGGCCAGGAGCTGAGCCAGGCCCTGTGGGAACATGGCACTCGACAGGTTTCATGTCCCGGAGGCCCTGCCTCTGGTGTCACACAGATCACCACCTCACTGTCATCTCGGCTGTGGACCTGCCAAGGCCCTCGCAGGTCAATGAACTCGGGGGTCGGCAGGCAGGCCGGCAGCAGACGCGTTGCCAGCTTGTACAGCAGGTGGACAGAACCTGGACCACACTTTATTTTACCAACGCCCCAATTAACTATCTTTTCCATGAATGAAACACAAGCCAAGTCAAAGTTTTGCTTAAAAACACAACATGAATGCAAGACGATGACTGGGCGTCGGTCTGTGTTCTGAGCCCGCACTCTCTGCGGGAACCAGGTCCGCACGCTGCGGTCTGAATGTCACGTGGTGACCCGCCGGGATATGGCGAGGTGACAGAGCGCCCAGCTGCCCCCTGAGCCCCCGGCTGCAGCACCCGACGTCCAGATCCAGAGAAACCCCCCGTTCCTAGCACCCTCACGCTCGCTCTGGAGAAACGCTCTGGGGTGCTGTCTCCCTGGGCGCATTTGCCGGGCACAGGCATGAAAGGGGGCATCCCACACGAGAGGCACCTGGGAAGTCGCGAGTGCTGTCCCGCAGAAGTGTGACCCAAGCCATGGATCTGAGTCACAGTGGCCACTTTGAATCAATTGTCCTGTAGCCACATTAAAAAGGAAAAAGAAACAGGTGAAATCAAGTTTAATAATACATTTCATTTACCCCGAATACGCAACACATTACCATTTCTACATGTAATCTAAAAAATTATGAGTGAACCATTCTGCAGCCTTTTTTATAGTGAGTCTGTGAAACCCAGTGCGTAAGTGGACGACACTGGTCACTCAGAACCCACCCCAGCCCAGCACTCCGATGGCACGTGTGACTTGGCTGCACTATTGCCCATGGCAGGTCTGCATCCAAAACAGAGGGGAAGTTTGCCCAGAGGACCTGGAGGGGCCACTCACGGCCAAGCACACAGAGGCAGGGGCAGGTCAGGGAGGGCTGTTTGGACTCTGTCCTGGAGTCATTTCAAGGACCCTTGAAGGAAGAGCTTCAGGCGGGCCAAGCTGAGGTGGGAGGGGGCCCGGCAGCAGGCAAAGGAGGGGCCGGGTGCAGGAGAGGTCCGAGCTCCGCCGGCTGGGGAGGAGGCAGGAAGGTTTCTGGTTGACTCGAGGACACGGGCAGCTCTGGGTGAGTCACCGGTGAGTGACCGCCTCTCTCTGCCCGCTTCCTGGTCTGTGCCATCTTCCAGGGTGTGCCATCCTCCCAAAAAGAGCTGGCAGCCTCGTCCTCACGCCACTTTGGAACGGACTGGCCTCCAGCTGCCCAGCCTGGTGGAGGGACAGGACGATGGACTCCCTGCGGGGCTTTGGGAAGTGACAGCTGAGGGCTTCCAGTGGGGGCTGCCTCGAGGGCCAGCCTATGGGGGTCGGTCACCCTGCAGTGCCCTCTGACCTTCCCCTGAAACGTCCACGAGGAATGAGGTGTCTCCAAGGGCCATGAGGACTGGGGCTTCGGGGCAGGGCTGGCCCTTGCTCTGGGTCCTGACAGTGGGGGCCAGAGGAGGCATGAGGCTCTCATTAGTTCCAGAGCTGCCACAGGGAAGACCATGTACCCCCCTTGTGGGTGGCGATGGTGTACTTCTCTTTCAGGAAGCTGGTCACCTGGGTCCCCGAGTGAAGCCAGCAGGAGCCAGGCGCCCGCGTGTTTGGCGGAGGGCTCTGATGCTCCTTTTGTGCTGGGGGTCACAGCCTTTCTGAACTCCATCTAAAAATGGCTGCAGTTCTTCCTGGCATTAGTCACTGCCTGCTGACTGTGGCTCTGGTCTCTCGATTTTTAAATCCTGTCATTATTTCTCAGCTTAGGGTTTTAAGAATAAAAAAATGTTGAAAATGTACCCCACTGGCTGCTCCTGGATTCAAGCCCTGCTTTATAGGCACCTCCCACCATGTGCCATCGATTGGCACCACAGCTCTCAATGTCCCGGCACATGTCACACTGACCTCAGCAACTAAAAAGGCCGCAGGTCCTGACACTGTTCTTCCGACCCAACTGACGTCCTGTTAGTGAAGAGAGACTTCGCCGTTTCTCCCCAGCACACTGAAGGGACCGCTCAGGTCCCATCGGGCGTCGCCGTCGGAAACGTGACTTTATGAAACAGTGATTGGCTCGAGGTAAAGGTCAGAGTAAATCAAAGTATAATCTGTCGATTTGCATGGCGTTCGAACTCTGGGAGAATTATGACAAAGCCACATGAAAACACCCGTGCTTGTGTTAGCCCGCTCAGGCGGCCGTGAAAAATATCCCGGACAGGGTGGCCCAACCCACAGACACTTACTTCCCAGCCCTAGAGCCAGAAGCCCGAGCTCCAGGGGCCCGCATGGCGGGGTTCTGGCGGAGCCTCCGCCTGGCTCACAGGCGGCTGTCTTCAGTACAGGTCCTCGCTCTGGTGTCCCCTCTTCTAAGGACACTGACCCCATCGGATGAGCCCCCCCCACACACACCCTCTTCCCTGGTCCAAACACAGCCACACCGGGGGGCAGAGCTTCGACATGGGAGTTTGGGGGAAGGGGACACAATCCGGCCCACAGCAGCGGTTTGATGTAAAACCCACCTAGGTTTGGGGTTAGGTCATCACTGGCACGTTGCACCCACTTGAATGAATGCCAGTTTTTTTTCATGTGGGATCACCCTGGACTTTGGGGGGCGAGAAGCCTGTCTCACCCCAAACACAAGCCACTAGAGCTCCCTGCCCCTTGGATGATCAAAAGTGGGCACAGACCCGAGCGCCCCGAGCCGGGGTCCACCAGCAGAGCCCCGCTGTCTGTGCGAGGTCACCGGGGCCCGGCGTGGGGACCACGTGGGCGGGAGAGCGTTTCGGCCGTTTTTCTAGGACGCATCTAGAAAGCAATCTCTTTATGTTTGTCCCGTTCGGGGATCATGGCGCTTCTTCAGCGGGCGGGTAGCTGTCCTTCAGGACAGTCTCAGCTTCCATCTTCAATGCCGTTTCCACCGTAGACCCAACTCCGGTGTCCCCAGCAGCCCCGGGTGTCTGCGCGCACGCATGCGGCATTACCGCCCCGGGCCAAGGGTCCGGCAGTGCGGTTTTGGGGTTACGTGGCAGCACGTTTCTGAGAGTTTGGGTGAACTGCATGTGTATCCGTGTGCGCCAAGGAACCGCCCACCAGCTCTGAGTGAGGACTACGCAGAAAAATACGTCTGAAACGAGCGGCTGGGTGGCAGGTGTGACGAGAGAGGGGACACGGGACGAGCGCGCTGGGAGACATGTTAACAGGACATTGCTGACCACAGGGCAGAGAGAAAACAGGAAGGAGCGTCCACGACACGTGGGACATGGTGGAGGCCCCGTGTCCGTGTCCGAGGAGAGGGGACGCGGGTGGCGGGCGGAGCCGGTTCCCAGCTCCGCGAGGCCCCCTGTCCGTCCGTCCTTCCGTCCGCCATGCGCTGTTCTTCCTCTCGTGTGGGAACGGGGGGCGGTTGCTCTGTTCGAGCCCCAGAGGGAATCTCTGACTGGTGCTTAGAGGCCACATCGTTCAAAAGATATGTCCGTGGACATTTGAGGCTGGCGCCCCTTGCGCATTCCTGCTCCACGCACAGAAAGCGAGCGGACGGGGACGGGGCCGCTGGGCTCCGGAGGGACCCTGAACCCCACCTCACCCCACCCTGCCCGCCCACCCGAGCCAGTGACAGTTCAGTGACACTCGGCTGTAGGGAAACTCTCATTACCCGAGACCAAGATTTGCTGAAGGAAAAATGACGTATCCGTGCATTGGCATAAAACACCGTCACGAAACATGACAGTGTGGAGTCATTTGGATGCACGTGGGTAGATGTGCGCGGCCACGTTAACGAAGGTAGCAGGTGGTAAAATAGCATGGGTGACCCGATTCTTTTGAAAAAAGGCAAAAATTCTAGATTTCCATCAAAATGTTACCAACGGGTCGTAGAATTACATGCGATGTTTACTTATAAACTTGTAATTTTTTAAAAAAAATTCACAGATCTTATTTTTTAGAGCCGTTTTAAGTTTATAGAAAAGTTGAGCTCCTGATGTAGAGATCCCACGTACCCCTCCCCCCCACACACAGTGTCTCATTATTAACGGTGGGAGTTAGTGCAGCGATTTGTTACAACTGATGAACCAGAACTGTAACACTGTTAACTAAAGTCCACAGGTTATATTAAGGCTCAGTCTCTGTGG
>NW_011889161.1:89362-90610 GCF_000151845.1 Pteropus vampyrus | reverse complement strand
CAGGAGAAGGCAGGACACTTCGGAGGAAGCAAACGAAAAGGCTGGTGGAGGGCCAGACTGGAAGTGTCCGAGAAAGGAGCGACGTCACTGGGAAGAGGATGAGGGAAGGAACGAAAGGAAGGCAGGCTCCGAGCGCGGGCTCTGATGGACGGTCCCAGCGGCAGCAACTCGAGTCTCCCTCCATCCACGACCCAGGCAGCACAAAGGGCAGGCACCAGTGACTTCCCTGGGGGACTTCGCAGCTGAAGAGGCCCCTGCGGGGACTGGCTAGAGCACCAGGCCACCTCAGCGTGTCCAGGCCCTTCCCCAGGCAGGAAGAGTCTGCCTTTGCACCCCACTCCAGACCCAGCCCGTAGGCCCAGCCTCCTGTGACAGCCACCTCTGTGCTCCACCAGCATCGGAATGAACCACAACGCCCAGCCACACCTCTAGATTCCTTCTAAAGGAATGTTCTGTTTTACCACCTTTGGCTTGTTTGTGTTCGTTTGGCTTCCATCTGAAATGTAAGCTCTCCGAGTGTAGGGAATTTGCTTTCATTATATTTGATATTGCATCAAGCTTGTTTAGTTTTCTTTTATTTCGGTAAAATATACAAAACATAAGTTTACCGTTTTAACCATTTTTAAGTACAGGTCAATGGTTTTAAATACGTTCATAATATGAAAGAATTGCCACTATTCATGGCCTTCTCATCTTGTAAAACCGACACTCTGGACTCAGTAGGCAGTAAGTCCCTATTTCTACCGCCTCTGAGCTCCTGGCACCCACCATTCTACTTCCTGTTCCTACGATTTGGCTGCATCTAAGAACCTCGTGTAAGTGGAGTCGTACAGTATTTACCTTTGTGTGAGCGGCTTATTTACTCAGCCCCATGTCCTCAAAGTTCATCCATGATGTTGCGTGTCAGGATTGTCCTCCTTCCTGAGGCTGAGTCACACTCCAGGCGCACACACCGCATCTCGCTTACCCACTCACGTCTTGGCGAGTGTTTTGGCCATGCCCACCATCTGGCCATTGCGAAAGATTCTGTCATGGAACATGGGTTAATTAAAAAGCTTTTAATTCTTTTTGGTATATTCCCAGAGGTAGAATCGCTGGATCATATTGTCATTCTGCTTAATTTTTTGAGAAATTGCCTTTTTTTAACCAGTCGACTGACATATCCATCCACTCACCCATCCATCCCTTCCCCATTTATCCCTCTGTCCACTCACCCATTGAACCCTTCCTCCATCCATCCATCCATCC
>NW_011889161.1:85030-87402 GCF_000151845.1 Pteropus vampyrus | reverse complement strand
AATAATTGGCTATTCCCAAGAGGAAAGCAAAAAGAGAATTCTCTAATCAAACTCTAAAAACAAAACAAACAAAACACTGTCATCCAGGTTTCAGTTTCAGTTATTGCCGGTTAAGAAGGACGTCCTGAGACTGAGAAACGTCCAAAAGACTGTTCTCGAAAAGATGGAGCCGCTTCGTAAATCTGGAAGGATTTCCAACTAGATCCTTCATTAAAAATGGCAGCTTGGGGTCAGTCCATCGGCCATGAGAGAGAGTGGGATTTTCACCGCCAGGGCGTGTGTGCGCACGCGTGTGTGTGTGTGTGTGTGTGTGTGTGTGTCCCAGATAAACAATGAGCAGGAAGCTTGACCGAGCACTCCCCGCTTCAGTCTCCACGTGGTGTGGCTCCGGGATCCAGTGTATTAACTACGTTTTCTTGTTTTCTGCATTCTTGACACTCTGGCCTCTGGGGATTTGGGGACTGTGACTGACGCCCCTCCCAGGGTCAGCCAGGTCTTAGAGACTGCAAGTCTATCTTTCACTTGCAGACTGACCAATCAGAGCCCACACTGCAAGCCATGCCTCTGTGGTCTGCACACTCTGGGAGGCACCACCCCCCTACCCTAATCACCCAGGAACAGGGACTAGACAAGTAGACACAGCCCCGATGGGCCAGCACCGCCGAAATTATTCCAGCCGGTGGATATCCAGCCTGCTTACCTGCCTGGCCTGGCCTTCTAGTGGAAACCCCATAAAGGCCCTCTCCTGGAGCCACCCGCAGGCTTCTCCAGACACCCTCTCTTCCAGGAAGCCTTCCGGATGCCGCCCCTGCAGGGCATTTGCCAGGAACTAGGGGTAGGGCCCTCTGCCAGAGAAGGCTGCTTGGCAGCCTGGGGGTACTGGGAATGAATGGGAGGGGTTCTGCGGGCCACGCCTCACCCCAATGCCAACAGATTGATAGTTTCTGAAAGGTCTTCGCTACCTGATTCATCAAGGAAAGAGATTTGTTCCTGGGCTGCCGATTACTGGCAATGGACAGTGCTCATAAAGATACAAAATAGACTTCAGTTATGGGACAAAGCTTCTCACACTTGGGCGGTCTCAGAAGCATTTGGGAGCTGAGGGCCGGACAGGCCCAGGGAGGGGGCTGGGCCCTGGCTACTTTACCAGGTTCCTCAGGTGACTCTCATGTGACCATCTTGAGAACCTCAGGCACTGAGAACAGGAACCGAGATCCAAAAGCCCAAGGAAAAGTAAATTCGCCCAAATGCCACGCTCAGGGTTTTGCCCTCGGGGTACCTGGGTCATCCCTCAAGGAGGAGGAGGGGGGGGCCCAAGGCCTGGAGGCCTGCCAGCCCCTTGCCCGTTCTTAGTACTTTGTAAATCTGATCTGGGCCCAAACTGTGATGAGGTGGGGACTGAGGGGAGGGGAGGGTGCTGTGAGGTTTCCCAGGGAGAGGGACCTAGATGATGGAGTGGCCAGCAGGGGGTGTGATCAGCTGCAGAGGGTGGGCTCATCAGCCCTCCCAAGAGCCACGAGCAGTTGACCTCACAGGGGAGGAACAAGAAACGGACAGTAAGGGCAGCGGCTGGCGCTGCCGGCCGCCATGAATCGCAGGGGCTCCCGTCCAGCAACGCTGTCACTGGCGGTAACCTTAACCCTACTGTGTGGGGTGGCTATGAAGACTGTTTAAAAAAAAACAAAAAGAAGAAGAAAAGAAGAAACAACAGTCAAGATGGCGTCACTGGTGCCAAACCAGAGACTCGATCACTAACCTAACTGCACTTTCAGCCTCTTCCGGGAGCGGAATTGATAACCGAGCAATCTGGAAATTACCGAACCTTTGGAGCAAGGTAAACTGCCTAATAAGGGCCCCCTGCCTTCCCCTAGGGAAAGGCATTAGGGGTGTCTGTGCCTGAGTAACCTCTGCCCCCCCACTCCATTGTGCACGGCCCCTCCCTGCCCTTCGGGTTGCTGCCTGACTCCTGCAGCTTCATAAAGCCAATCAGATCTTCAGATTTACTCGAACTTTGTTTTTAACAAGATTAAATGTGTTAATGCGTGTAACGTGCTCAGCGCATGGGAAACACTCAGTAAATGTTAGCTACTATCAATCAACAATTATCGACTACGATCCACATACATCGGCTTTAAAACGCGCACAGTTGTGCTCTGCCCCCCTTCCGCACCTGCCCAGCGTTGGCCTGGCCCCGAGTCTGCCTTCTCACCTGGCCGGAGAGGTTCAAACATGCTGCCTTGGGTTACCATAAAAGACCCAGGTCGCCACATCTGGAGGTCCAAAACTGAGGGGTGGGGGTGGGGGACAGCCAGGGGAAGCGGCAGAGAGCCACTCAGCTGTGGCGAGGGCGGGGGTCGTGACAGCGGGGCTGT
>NW_011889161.1:83061-83711 GCF_000151845.1 Pteropus vampyrus | reverse complement strand
GAGGTCACAGGGAGGCGGGGGCGTCCGAGCCGAGCGCCTGCGCCGAGCCCGGCCGGCCGGAGCCCGAGGCCCGCGAGCGGGGAGACGCAGGCCGGCATGGAGGAGTGCCGGGTGCTCTCCATCCAGAGCCACGTCGTCCGCGGCTACGTGGGCAACCGGGCGGCCACGTTCCCGCTGCAGGTACTCTTACGTAACCCGCCGGGTCCCCGCGGCTGGCCGCAGCCGGCTCGCGTGACCTTGGCGGCGTCCCAGAGCTGCCGTCCGGAGCGCGGGATGCCGGACGCCGGCTCGTAGCACCTGGGGGGGGGCCCCCCCGCAAGTGCCACGCGCACCCGCCAGCACCCATCCCTTCCCGCTTCTCAGGCCCTGCGGGCGGGCTCCGTGGGGGCGGGAAGATGCGACGCAGTGGCCTGGGAGTCACGCGAGCCGGGACCCTGCCCCGGAGCGAAGGAGGAGGCGGGATGATGGGCAGGTGTTTGCAGTGCCCCGTTCTGTCGCCGCCCTCTGTGGGGCAGGCTGCCGGCGGAAGGGGGAGGAAGCTCAGACAGGGAGGCCCCGCCGGCGAGGGTGGGCTCCACCGCGCGGCTGACCTTTCCGGGTGGTGGGGTGGTTGCCGGCGGGGGTGGGGCAGAGAGGGCCTGCCTGCAGGG
>NW_011889161.1:75443-82011 GCF_000151845.1 Pteropus vampyrus | reverse complement strand
AGCTGGGGTCTCGCTAGGGCCCGGCATCCTCGTGGATGCATGTGTTGGGCTTATGGGACTTTGGCTGGGGGACGGGAGTCATGTCACCTCCTGCTTCCTGTCATGGGGGGGGCACCCCTTCTCTGATTTAATCCAGACTTGCACTTCCTCCCCTTGGGGTTTGTGAAGCCCAGGAGGCTCATGGCAGGGCAGGTGTCGCAGATGGTAGGGTGACCTTGAAGAGGCCACCTTCCACAGAGTCCTCTGGTGCTCTGCCGCCTCGTCTGTAGAATGGGCGTGATGCTGCTTCACAGGTGCTTTAGGACCGGGGCGACAGGGGGGTGCACGTCTCTCTGAGGTGCTGGCAGCAGAATAAGATGGGCCAGCAGCACCCCGGGGTGCTTTGCTCACCTCTCCATGCGGAAGGACCAGACAGCAGGGCAGGGCCGGGTGGCACCCACGTGTGCCTGGGGCACCTGCGGAGGCCAGGACCCCTTTCGGGTGGGTGTGGGTCGGGTCCCACTGCCTTCCCTGGGCCTTTTGCCTACATCCCCTCCTTCTAAGCCCAGAAGTACGATGAGTGCTTTGGCTGGAGAGGCCATTGCGGGGCTGACCTGCTGTCCCCTGCTTCAGAGTTCCGGCTCGGGGACTGGCCCTGCCTTCTGTGCCTTTCTTTCTAAGTCTCATCTGCCAAGGGATATCAGTGAACAGAAGACTCGAACCTTCGTGGATTGAAGAGGAGCGTTTTTATTTGGGCCCACGTGAGGACACGCCCCAGAGCGGGGCTCCAAGGAGCCCCGAAACCGGGTGCGACTCAGCAAAGTGAGGGACGTCACACAGACAGGAAGACAAAGGGATGCAGCCATGCACCGGCAGGTCTGGGGAGTTACACGCGTTCAGGGCTTCCGGGTTTCACACGGCGGGTGGGGGGAGTGCTCAGATAAGGGGGTACACGCCCCAGAGCCAGGAGTTCTGGGAAGGGAGATGGGCCCTGTCCACGCCTGTACCAGGACGTGGGAGGAACAGCTTAAGCCCTTTAGAATCACTTCTCTTCAGTTGGAACTGTTGGCCACGTACGTGGCCAGCCCCCCAGAAGGTCAGGGCGAGGCATCCAGTGTGCCCCCTGGGTTACCGACCGCGCTGGGGCAGCTGTCACAGCCTTTCCTTAAGCAATGCGCACAGCCCTCACGGTGGTCACGTGCCGCCCGTCTCCCCGGGCCCAGGTGCCCACACGGTGAGGGCCGGTTCTGGGGTTCCCGCTGCTTCGTGGGGAGCATGTGCCACTGGACACCTGCGAGCGTGGGCTTCAGGGCCCGAGTTCCCAAACTACTTTTTGCCAGGTCCCTAACGCACATCACTCACGGTCTCTGGCAGACAGCCCGCGGGCCGGTGCCTTCCCCGGGGGAGAATGTCCGGAGGAGAAGGTGGCGGTCCTCACCCCTGCTTCTGGTTTGTTTCCAGCCTCAAGTCCAAAGCACATTTTAGTGTCCGCGGGGAACATGTCGATGTGACTGGCAACGGAGGTGGCCTTAGCTCAAAACCCATTTAAACACTGTGTCACCAAGACAGCAAGGCACAACCACGGGAGGGCCCCGAAGCCACCTTAGGGGCCTGCTCGGACATCAGCCCCATTCTTTGCCGGCTGAGGGGCAGCGGGCATGTGGAGAGGCCACTGGCGGGAAACCCGGATTCAGACCCCGGCCTGCTGAGTGACGTTGGCTGCAGTGGCCGGGGCAGAGGTTGAGGGTCCTGCCGGATGGCCGGGCCCGCCACTCTGGAGCAGAGCAGAAGCTGCAGAGCCGTGGGGACCTGGGTGCGGCAGCCCACCTTCTTGTGTGGGCAGCTCAGGCGGGGTTCTCCTGGAGATGCCACTGGGTCCCTAGGGGTCACTTCAGGGCCATAAGGAACTATTCCCACCCTCTTGCCTTGGAAAACACCTGAGCCGCAGGCGGCCTTCCTCAGAGGCTCTCCAGATTAGTCCTTTTTCCTTAGAATTCCTAGGACAGGAAAGGTCTTCCCCACCCGACCTGCATTCTGAAGATGCTGGAGACAGTCACCTGCCCTTTGAAAGACCTGTTTTTTGCCTTAACGTCTGTTTTTTTTCACGTGACACATCATTAGCAAACAGCATTAGAGCTGCTGCCTGAGGCGGTGGCCGTCCGCTCCCTAGGAGTGATGCTCGCGAGTGTCCTCTGGAACCTTCTCTCCGTGCTGTGTCATTGCTGGGTGTGACCTCCCATCCCTCTGGAGCCCCTGGCCCGATCCAGATGATTCCAGTCCTGGAACGTGGGTGTTGATTTTGCTGTTTTCCCAAGAAAGTCCAGAATTGCTTAATATCCTGATTTCTTAATCTCATTTGGGACTGAGGTTTCTGTTTCCCTTTGCTTGTCTCACTTTCTCATCTTCCTGTGTCCGTGTGGCTGTCGCGTGGTGTTGCTGGGCTCCCTCCGCGTGGGGCCCTGTCTTCTGTTTAAGTGACAGTCCTCACAGAGCAGCACTGCCCTCTCTTGGGGGGAGGGCGCAGTTGCCAGCAGGTGGCTTCCACGATGTGGGGGCCGACTGGCTTTGCAGCCCTTAGGCTCGGTGGACCCTGGGCCCACGAGGCCCACAGGGAGCCTTGCTAGGGTCAGGCGGTTCCACTCACGGGGTGAGCTGGGACAGGGCCACCATGGGGCAGAGCCAGTGGAGTTTCTCTGGGAAAGAGGAGGGCGGTGTGGGGGCACGGGCCACCCAGAGCAGCTGCCCTAGGTGCCGTCAGGAGCTTGGGCTGAGACCCCCTCTCTTGGCTCCGCAGTGCAGCCAGCAGCACCTGGCTGGGGTGTGCGTGCGCCGGGGCTGAGGCACGGGCTCGGGCACACACGTGACCTAAGGCGGGCGGGAGGCTGCTTCGGGGGAGGCAAGGCTGTGTCCGGGGTCGGGGGGTACCTGTTGGAGAGCTGAGAATGGAGGTGTGGGCTGAGCTGAGCTGTAGGGCCGACTGGTAAAGGGTGGTGGAAGGGACACAGGGCACGTGGCCTCGAGGCTGGTCGGATGACAAGTCACATGACACTGTCATGTCCCTTCTTTCCTCATTCTGATTCCCTATGAAAGTGGCTAACTATCCTGCCGGTGAGCGTGTCAACGGCGGGACCCCCTCTTACTGCCACCGCCCTCCCCCAGAGGAACCAGGGCAGTGTGGGTGGCGGGCCGCACGGAGACATTCCTGCAGCGACAAGGGGGGGCCGAGTGTCCTGTCCGCACAGTGGGTTGACAGCGTAGCCGAAGGTGGGTGTGAGGCCGCTGGGAGCCTGTGTCCCCCACCGGGGCTGCCGCAGGAGCAGACGGGGGAGCCGGTGTGGGCCGGAGCCCCCGCCTGCGACCCGTGTCCTCTGTCACTGTGCCTGCGGAGTGTTTGGAGCGCTCTCTGGCGCACATATGCTGGGTCACGGCAGGTGTCCCCCGCACGCTGGAGCCGCTCCCAGGCTGGCCTCCTGGCCTGTGCCCTCTGCGGCCCCAGAGCGAGGCTGTCCGAGCAGCCTCCTCTGCTGGCAGATGCGGTGCTGCCTACGGACCGTGCACACGGCACCGGACCGTGCACACAGCACCGCCTCATCCCCGCCTCCCTCCCTCCAGCAGGTCGGGGCCCCTGCCACCAGCAGGTGTGGATGAGCATTGACAGGCAGCGTGTCCTGGGCGGGGACCTTGCCAGCCGCACCTGATTTGGGCTGGCTGTGAGTCTCAGTGTCTCCTCTCGGATCCGAGGCCCGTCTCCTCGGCGTGGTGCTGCCCCGGTCATCACATGGCCAGGCTTCCGTGGCAGCTGGTGGGAGGCGTGCTGTGCCCGGTGCGGTGGACATCTCTGCCGCGGCTCCTGGCTTCTCTGCCGCGGGAGTGCATCTGCCCACAGAGTTAGCCGGGGCCCTGGCCTCTGCCGGCCTTTATTCGGGGCATGTGGGATGGGGACTTATCCTCGGGGGCCCCAAATCCCCAACAGCCACAGTGAGGGCAGGCGTAGCGGTGGAGCTCACACAGGGCGCACAGCCTCTCAGGGTTCAGTGGTGACCAGCGGCTCTGCAGCCACAGCGCAGCTCACAGAATGGAGTGACACAGGGGCTGGCAGGACATGCGGCCTGGGGTCTGGCTTCCGCCCAGGGCAGCGCCAAGCCCTCGAAGGCTGGGGTTCGGCAGGGCGCATCTGGGGGTCGGGAGGGCACGTGGAGAGCAGCGTGGAGGTTCACGGGAGTGAGATTGAGTGAGGAGCCGTTGAGCAGACCTGCTGGGCCGTCGCAGCAGATTTGGGGTCCTGGGGGGACTTCCAGGAGCGCCTGGCCCCTGACGGGGGGTGCGGCACCCTGTGGGGGGAGGGCAGAGCTGGGAGGTGTCCAGGAGTGAGAGCCGGCAGAAACGGCCCCTCACAAGGCCTTCCTTCCCACTCCCTGCCCGGGCTGAACTAGTCAGTTCTTCCTCTTTTTTCCTTGAAATGAGTCTGTTTATGTCCTTTTCCTGTGTGATGGGGGTGTGCTGCTAAGTGGTGGAAGGTCAGCAGGGGGCTGGGAGGGTGTGAGCCAGTGCTTCTCCTAGCTGGCCGTAAAGCAGCCTGGTTCGGGAGAGACGCACAGTGGCCTCCCGTGCACGCGTCCACCGGACGTGGGGCGCCCCAGAGCCCAGCCGGTGGCGAGGCCATGACCCAGTGCGGGAGCAGGGAGGCCGGTCACCGTGTTTGCTCACAACGTGCTTCGTGGATGGCGGGGCTCGCTCTCGGCCTCACAGCGGCTGCACGTGGCACTCACGTGCACAGTGGGCTGCTTGTCACGAGGCCCCAGCTTCAAAACCAGCGACAGGCATTGAGTCCTTGCCTCAGCCAGACCTCTCATTTCCTCTCTGACCGTCAGCCCGGAGCGCCCTGCCTCTGAAGGGGACTCTGAAGGGGGCACAGGGCCTCTGGGGCCTTTCACACAGTGCCACCCTGCTTCCCCCCAATGGCGCCGCCCCCTACAGGGCCCTGTAGGCCACCTGAGCTCCAGGTTCACTGTGGAACAATGGGATTCTCCCCACGAGAGTCTGAGATCAGCCACTGCCCTGATGCGGGTGGCCTTGTCATAGTAGGGCCCATAGGCGTCTTGTTCTAATCCTGGAGTGATGAGCTGGAGGCTGTCAAGGGACGGGAACGAGGCTCTGCCCCACAGGCGGGGCCAGGGGCAGACCTGGGGGGGACCAGACTGCTCGCCGTGTGGGGTGCAGGTGGGGCACCTGGGCCAAGGATCAGGCTGTCCCTGGGGTAGTGGAAGACAAGGTGTTTTGGGGCAGAGGCCAGTCCTGACACACAAACCAGAACCGTCATTTTCAGAGAATTTACGGGGTGTCGGGGAACCCAGAAGGGGAGATGCAGAGAAGGCGGTGCCTGCCAGCAACCCAGCACCCACCCTCAGCGGCCGGGGCGGGGTCGCAGAGGAGGCTGGGTGGTTGGAACTGAAGCCTGGGGGAGGGGACGTGTAAGGCAGGGACGAGGCCTCCTGCAGCGATGGAAAGCCAGTGTGGGGGCTGTGGCCACTGGCTGGGCGGGCGTCGGTTCCAGAGTCACGGCCCCAGCCTCACAAGGCACAGCACACAGGTGGGCACCAGCTGGAGACCGAGTCTGAACGGGAGGTCCTTTCTCCGGGGCCCAAGGGCTCCCTCTGGAGGTCGAGCCCTCTGCGCCGTCTCTCCTGGGATCTCTCCCGGGGTCTCGCTGAGCCGTGCACAGGCGCTTTGATGGGTGCCGATGGGTGCCCTCAGCTGAGCTTGCCATCCTGACTGACGAGCCCGCGTCACTGGTGGTGTTTGAAATAGAGAGCAGCCAGGGGCTCAGCGTGACCACTTAAAAGCAGAAAATAGCGTCTTCCAGTGATCCAGCTCCGAGGGATTAATTATCCACGTCCAAAACCGGCACGGCAGATATTTTGGCAGGATTTCCAGGACTGGTGTCATTGCCGCTTCAAATCTGTTTCTGAAAGTTCTTGGTTAGAATGTTAACGGATTTGAAATGCTGCCAGCCCTGTCTGTGTCCGGGGAGCCATGAAATCAGGGAAGAAATTTGCAAAGTGCCAATTTTACCTTTAGATTCATAAGATCATTGATTTTTTTCTGTTTTACTGCTTCAAGTCCTGATAACACTGGCTTAAAATAGTTCGAAAGACTTATTATTGAATACGACTCCTGAGTGTGTAGCTCAGTGAATTCACAAAGTGACCACGGGCACACGAAGACACGGGCCATGAGCAGCACGCAGGCGCCTGCTTCCCCGACTCACTGCGGGATGGCGAGGGGCCGGAGGGGAGGGAGTGGTCAGCCCCGCCGCCCAGCGGGAGCCCTGGCCTCGCCTGCGCACTGGGCGGGGGGCCTTCAAGCCTTGGGTGTCCTTTGGTGCAGAGACTTCCGGAAGTGATACAGAGGCCTGAGTCCCAGAAGGTGGCGGTGGCCTCTGAGTCTCGGCCTCTCTGGCTGGCGGCTCCCTAGCACATTTTCTACACAAAGGGGTGAGCAAAACCCATCACTGGCCATGTGCACCGCCAGAAGTGTGGCCGTGGAGCCTGACTCAGGCCGTCCTGGCTCCCGTGCCTGGGGCCAGCCA
>NW_011889161.1:55723-75063 GCF_000151845.1 Pteropus vampyrus | reverse complement strand
GCGTGTTTCCACGGGCTGTTTTAACTACTTTCCTGTTTTTATCTCTTTTTTCCTTCATTAAAGTAAATAAGCCGAGCTGGTTTGGTTGCTCCATGCTGGAGTTAAACTTGCTGCCAGTATCGTGCTGGGCGTGGATCCGCATGAGCTCAGCATAAGCAGAGACCCTGCTCAGAAACTCCTGTGCCCTTTGTCCCAGATTCCAGGACAGGAGGGGAGGGGCTTCTGGGGGCTTCAGTGGTCATTGGCCCCTTCTGGGCTCCTGGCGACCTTCTCAGGTGGTGGTGGCGGACTGGCCATGCTGAGGGGTGGGACACGGGCCTTCGCCTGCCCCGGGAGGGATGGGGCCCTGCAGAGGCAGGCATGGTTAGGCCGGGGTGGGGGCTTCCCAGCCAGTGGGGCCCCCCGTGCTTCTTGGGAGGGCCTTCCCCCAGGTCGAGAGGAGACCACTGCCCTGACCCCAGCCGCCTCCAGATGCTGTGTGGTTGCCGCCTGGCTGTGTGCTTGATGCCCGACCCAGCATCCCCTTGTGCCAGCTGCTTTGGGTGTCATGTGACCCGGGGACACAGTGAATGGTTGGCATGGGTGGACACAGGAGGTACGAAGGAGCCCAGTGATGAGGTGACTCCCAGGGCCTCATGTCGGGGTGGGGCTAGTGCTCCAGTTATAACCCCTTCCCCACCCCCACCAGGGCTGCATGTCAGTGGGTGCTGGGCCTCTCCCATCACTGGGGACCCGTCAGGCGGGGATCCCACCTGTGGGTGACTGTGCGCCCTGAGCTGAGCCCCCAGGGTCCGGTCTGTGCAGCCCAATCAGAGGGCCTCCAGGGGAAGCCCTCCCCAAGGCCAGCCGTGACTCAGGTGCCAGGTCCTGGCCGAGAGTAGCCAGCCACTGCCCTGATATGTGCTCCTGAGCCCAGGGACCCCTTCCATCGCTCTGCCCCTCAGCCCTGCCCACACCTGGCCACTCAGAGGTGAGGCTGGCCTGACTGGAAACCAGCCCCTGTGGCACGTGGCACTGGCGCCTGTGGAGCCATGGGAGTGGGTGGTTAGGACGTGACACCCGGCCACCGCCACTGACACCGCTTATGAGGTGTCAGCTACCCGGGGAACAGAGCCACGTTGCCCGCTGTGCATGTAGCTCGCCCACGGCGACCTGTCTGTTATGTCCGGGCTTTGGGCATGAAACAAAAGTGCTTGACATGATTCAGCTTTTCTTAAAAAAGAAGGAGGCGTTTTGTGTCTTCCCCCCTCCCCTTCATCGGGCAGCTCTCTCGGCCGCCTGCAGCAGGAAGGGCCTGCTGCACGAGCCCTGCGTGACTCGGGGAGCACGGCCGTCCCGACTCGTGGGTGTCCTTGTCCAGCGGCGGGCCGCTCAGGCCGTCCGGCGAAGGCCTCCCTGGTTTGTCATTTCCACCATGTGGTCCTACTGTGTGCTGGCCTCGATGGTTCGGCCACGGTGCTATACGCCACTGAACCAGCAGCTGCATGGGGCCCGCCCCCGGTCACCTGAGCAGCGCCAGTTACCGAGGTGACTTCTGACCACTTGGGCCCACGCCCCACGCACTCGGCCCTGCTACCCGTAGCCCGCCCGCCCGCCCCTCTGGTCAGAAATCCGCCCTTAAATACAAAAAGCCATGTTTATGAAGACATGTACATACTATAGAATTAATTCGCCAGTTTTGTGTACAGCTCGGTGGCCTCTGGAGCATCACAGAGCTGTGCGACCCTCACCACTGTGATCTCCAGCCCACTGTCATTGCCCCACGGACAGGAAACCAGGCCGAGTCCGTGTCCCCGCCCCCGTGAGCGGCCCCCCCACTGCCCACCCACAGCCGCCGGCATCCAGCCGTCCACTCTCCATCCAGGCATCTGCCCGTCGTGGGCGTCTCCTAAAAACGTGATCGCGAGACACGTGGCCTCCGGTGACCGGTTTCTTGCAGCGAGCCTGGTATCGCTACGGTTCGCCCGCGCTGGAACACGCATCAGAGTTTCCTTCCTTTCTGTGGCTCAGTCGCGTGGCACGTCCCTCTGCGTGTGTCCGCCACGTCGTGGTCACCCGCGCGTCCACCCATCGGTGGGCATTTCCGTTTGTGCGTCACGTTGCTGTGCACGTTTCCTTCGCGTGTGCCGTGGGCGTCCTCGGTCGTCTCGGCACGCGTCGACTTGCCGGATCAGGGACAGGGCCGTGTTTGTCGCGGGACCGTTTTCCAAACCGGCCGCGTCACGTTGCGTCCCCGCCCGTGAACCGTGGAGGCTCCGGTTTCTCCGCGTCGTCAGCAACACCCGTCGTCATTCATCTTTATTCTCGCCGTTCCGGTGGGCGTGAAATGGGATCGCATTGCCCGAAATCACTGCTAAGTTCGAGGCCAGAGAGCCTGGCTTCCTGGGCGAGCAGGTGTCCTAGAGCAGGGCCGGCAGCTCCTTGCATGGGACAGGTAATGACTGCGGCTGCGCAGCTTCTGTGCCCTTGAAGCACGAGGCCTCCAGAGACAGTGTGTGAAGGAACAGGCGTTGCAATAAGACAGAAGCCTTTTTCGTGGACACTGAAAATGGAATGTCGTGTAATTTTCACAAGTCACAAAGTATCGCTTTGCTTTTTGCCCCAACCACGTAAAAACGTGACACCTGCTGTCAGCTCGCAGGCCGCGCGCCAGCAGGGGGCAGCCACTTCAGCCTCCGGGCCCGTTTGCTGACCCTGTTCCAAACCAGTGTTTCTCACATCTGTGGGTGTCTAAGAATCTCCTGGGGCTTTGTTAAAACTGAATGCTTCGCCACCCCGAGATCCTGACTCAGCAGGTCCGAGAATTGCTTGTCGGACCAACCCAAGGTGGTGCCCGTGTGCCAGTCTCGGAGGCTCCGCTGTGTAGAGGGAGGATCTGCATTAATCACAAAGGACGGGTGGGTCGGGGCAGGGAGGCTCTGGGCGCTGGCAGGGCTTGGAACAGTTTCGGGTTGGGATCATACCTGCGTTCCCAGGGCGGACCCCCAGTGTTTGAGGGTCGCTGAGTCACTGGGAGGAGGACCCCAGGCCTCAGCATGTCGTGTGCTCGCGGCTGTGGTTCACTGCGGGGAAAGGCCACAGTGCCAGGTCAGCACAGGGAAAAGGGGCGTGGGGAGGCGTCGGGGGCACCAGGCGGTCACCGGAGCCCGTGCCCTGGAATCGCACAGGACACAAGCCCCAGCAAGGAGCTGTGACAACGCGTATGAGGTGTCAGCTACCAGCAGCTCGTTCAGACTCAGCACTCAGCGGTTTCGTCAGGGCCGGTCACGCGTCACTGCTGCCTGTGACATGTCCCAAAATTGCGGACTCCCCAGGAGAGCGGGCGTCTGCGTGAAGCACACGTGTGCAGACAGGGACCCTCTCGTCCGTACTGCGAGTGGCAAGCGTTTCCGGTTCCCGGGGGCCACCTTGCAAGCAGGCCTTTCCGAGGACGAGGACGAGGACGGCGTGACTTCCCCCCCCGGCTCCCAGGCCCTCCTCCAGTGGGCAGCGCCACCCCCTCTGTCCCTGTCCCACCCTCTGGGAAAGGGAGGCTCCTCACCCCTCCCTCCAGGCAGCGCCAGCCCGCCCTGCCCGCCCCAGCCTTCTTGCCAGGACAGCAAGGGGCGTCTGAGGGACACGGTGTGGCTAGAGGCCCTGGGTTGGGGTTTCTTGAGCAAACACCTGCCTGGGACACAACCAGAGGCCGCCAGCTCCTAGCAGACTCTGGAACGGGAGGGAGCAGCCCTGTGCCGGGGGCTTGGCCGGGGCTCCCCTGCCTGGCCCCCTGCCCCCCATGGTTCCTGGTCAACAGGTCATCCCTGCTGCTGTCCCCATGGAGCATGCGGTGGCATGTCGGCCCCGCCCGGTGGCCCAGCGGCCACGCTGCCCCTGTGCACCCCCTTCCACAGCTGTTGACCTTGGTCCCAGACGCCTCCTCCAGGCCGGCCCTGCGCGTGCTCACAGCCGCCGTGCACGTGGCCAGTCCTCCACCCCGCGGTCCCTGAGGAGGGAGAGGGGACTAACTCTCCCGAGGGTTTTACAGACATGCTTGGAAGTACGTACCGTGGGGCGCTGCCCACGGCGTAGAGGGCGCCGGGGGTGTCCCCACAGGGAAGTCTGGGGTGTCTGCCAAGGGGCCCCGCCCCGCTGAGCCTGAGCCTTTGTCTTGCCCCCGCAAGACTCCGAGAGCAGGGATCCCGCATGCAGGCCAGTTCCCCAGGATGCCCACGCGTCTCCCTGGAGCGGGCGCTTCATCCGGTAGCTGTAGGGGCCGAGGGCTGGCCCAGCACCGTTGCCTCGTGGTCAGGGTTTGATCCGAGAGTTGCTTTGGTGGCATCTCAACCTCGTGGGGGAGGGGCGGGGCTGGGAGGGGGGCACCCTCACCTGCCAGGGTGCCCAGGTGACCGTGGTCACGCAGCTCGGCCTGGACGGGAAGTGTGCACAGTAACAGCTGGCAAAGCCAGTGGCTGATGTGGGGACGTCTCCGGGGGCCCCCACTAAATTCAAGGGGCAGTTACGCAGCTGCGTGGGCCCAGCGCTCCCTTCCCGGCATGAGTGTCCCTTCCTGCGTCCCGTCTGTCACATGACAGGTCCCACGGGAGCCCGTGGGCCGGCCTGCAGAGCCGACGCCCTCAGCGCGTCGGGTCAGCTCCAGAGGATGCGGGCAGTGGGGGTGGGAGCCTGGTGTCGGCGGCCGTGAGGCTTCCGGGCGCCCACCGGGGCACCACGCCTAGGTGGTCTCGTTAGTCCCCGCCTCAGCCCATGGGGCGGGGACCACGTGGCAGTGCCATGAAGGGCGAGCGGGTGACTGGGCCGCCTGGGGCTGTCGGGTGAGGCCGTCGTGCATGCGCCCAGGCCCTGAGCGCTCTGCCGTCCCCCAGGCTACCCCCACTGGAAGGGCCAGGTGCTGAGCTCCAACGAGCTGCACACGCTGTACGAGGGACTGCAGCTGAACAGCGTGAACCAGTATGACTATGTGCTCACGGGTAAGACCCTGGGGCCGGTTCCCGTGGCCTCGCTCCCGCTGTGGTCCCGGGAATCCCCGCCCCACCCGCCGGGCTCAGCCCCAGCCCCCACCTCCTTCTAGGTTGGATGACATGTGCTGCCCAGAGCTCGGTGGCACTCTGGTGACCACCATGTCCCGGTAGCCACGCTGTGCCCGCTCCGACAATGACTGCCCCAGCCGAGCCGGGTGTCATGTCTGGGCCACTCTGGGGTTCCAGGGACAGGTGGGGTGCTAGGAAGGGGTCGGGGGTGAAAACACCCAGATAAGCAACACGCTGCCACCTGGTGTGTTGGTGTCCTTTACACACAGCCCTGGTTAAAAAAAAGTGCCTGCGTGTGTTTATGTGCGTGGTTCCACGGTTACCGTGAATGCTTATTATCGGGAAGGACCGCAGGACGACCCCGCAGACACCCGTCACCGGCTTCTTCCTTTTATTTAAGACTTAGCGTGTCCTTTGGAAAGTGCCCGTGTTCCCCAGTGACCACGGTCATTGGGGGACACGGCTGCAGGTCCGAGGCCCGCCGCGGTGCTGGCAGACAGGTTTGACGGCGCTGCTTTCTCCTGTTGCCGAGGTTGGTGATGGAGGCTTCTGATCACCCCACAGGGTACACAAGGGACAAGTCCTTCCTGGCGATGGTGGTGGACATCGTGAAGGAGCTGAAGCAGCAGAACTCTCGGCTGGTGTACGGTAGGCGCTGGGCTGGGGTGGGCGCTCAGCCTCCTCCCCCCGCGGCCGCCACCCCCAGCCCGTAGGCGCTGTCTGTGCCGGGGGGTGAGCGGTGTCGTCACCGTGGACCTCGCCCCTGTGGGGCGTGAGAGAGAAGCAGGTCGTACGTGGGCTGCGATCGGTGTCAGCGCGAAGGCCGGGCTGCCGGGCGCTGCAGTCGGGTGTGCGATGCCGCTGCCCCGCCGTGGGGGGGTGGTGCCCGGGGACAAACCGTGAAACGCCAGGTACCGAGATCAGCAGGAAGGAGGCCGCGCCGCTCCCAAGCGCTTCGGTGCCGATGAGCTGCCTTTGTGTCTCCGCAGTGTGTGACCCGGTGATGGGTGACAAGAGGAACGGCGAAGGCTCTATGGTCAGTCCAGTCACGTGGCTTTCAGTGTCGTGGGGGCTGCCGCTGACCCGCAGAGGCAGGACAGCCACGCTGCACGCTGCTGGGGCGGGAAGATGCTCCCGGGGGGCAAGCAGGACGCTCGTGGGGAGGGGAGCGGGGCTGGCGGGGGCGGGGGGCTCCCTTCAAGGGCCAGAGTCGACATCTCAAAGCCACGTGCTCTGCTGCTGCCCGAAGCAGCCGGTTTGCAAATGAACGGACATGGCTGTGTTCTGGTCAAATCTCACGTGAGGACACAGAACTGAATTTCCTGTGGCTTCCGTGTGTCACAAAATGTTATTCTACTTTTGACTTTCCTCCTGTTGGACTCGCTCCCGGCCCCCGGGCTTCCTACGGGCAGGCGGTGGTCACGGCCTCTGGCCCTGCCAGGCAGCGGGGCGGGTGACAGCGTGAAGTGGGGAGGGTGGAAGCCGCAGTGCGGTCACGCCGGGGCGTCCACGAAGCCGAGGCTCTTAGAGGAGGGAGGGGCTCGCCTGGCCGCCCCCCGGGACCCCGGGAGCCCCGCCGGTCACCACGCCCCGCCCATGCGGTGGGACTGCGGTCGGGTGCCCGTCCACAGTGGGGCCCCTGCCGGGACGTGAGCGTCCGGGCTCCACGTCCTCCTCCGCGCGTGCCAGCCCGTGTCTCTCCTTCCTGCAGTACGTCCCCGAGGATCTCCTGCCTGTTTACAAGGACAAGGTGGTGCCGGTGGCAGACATCATTACTCCCAACCAGTTCGAGGCTGAGTGAGTAGCTTGAAACGGCTCACGCTGGCAGGACTCCGCCCCCCGGGGAGAGTGACAGGCCGCGCAGGGAGCGCCTCACGTGCCCCCTGGGGCCTGCCTTGGGGCGCAGAAGCCTGGCAGCGGGGTGGGGACGGGCTGTCCTGTGTGACGAGCGCGCTGGCCTGCCCTGGCTTCAGTCAGCGGCAGCGGTAGGGGTTACCTCGCCCCGACTCCCTGCTGCACTAGTGCTGACCCCCTCGCTGTTCTCGTAAACGGCAGGGGCCTTGGGGACAGGAAGGGGAAGAGGAGCCTGGCACATGGCTGACGCAGGCCACGGGGCGGGTGGTCCACACCAGCTGACGCAGGCAGCCACCTCGGAGCTCTGAGGCCCACACCCCAATCCCTGTGTGAAGCTCAGGGAGCAGCCAGCCCCGCTGCCCAGTCTCGAGTCCAGGGGCTGTCCTTGGACTGCACGGCCCCTCCCGATGGGTGGAAGAACCGGGCACCCAGCGTGTGAGGGGCTCCCGGGTGCCGTGGGCGGGCGGCCGAGCACCAAGCGGGTTTGTCTCCGTCATGGTTTGGCTCTGCTGGACCATCAGCTATGTCCCCTCAGTCTCCAAGGCCACTCTTTGAGGTAGGGGTGGGGCCCGGGGTTCTCTGACCCGGGCCTATCCTTCCGGGTAGTGATGGGTCACCCCAAGAACCTTGACCTTTGTTGGGCTTGTGGACACAGTACACTAGCCATTTGCAGCTCCGACTTCCCGTGGACCTGGGTCGCCCTTGCTGGCCCCGTGTGTCCTGGCGTAGGCTGCTGTCCGTCACTGTTGTTACGTGTGCGCATTAAGGGCAGTCTGGAATTCACACCCTGTGATGCGTGAGCATCCCCATGTGTAACTCAAGTTTACCCTTGACGGCTCCCCAGACGTCATGGTGGTACCTGGTCCGTGATGGCCCATGATGGTGTCAGGCTCGGAGTTAGTTCCCTATGGAAACCCCAAGTCGGGAATTGGGCGTGGGGGTGGGGAGGAGAGGGACAGTGTCACTGTAGCTTTGGGACCATTACAGGCAGGACCCAGGAAGTGACGTCTCACCTGTGCCCACCTGTCTTCCAGGTTACTGAGTGGCAGAAAGATCCGCACCCAGGAGGAAGCATTAGCGGTAAGGAGACCTTCCGGGGCTCGATGTGGCACAGGTGGCACCACTTACGTGGGGGAGAGGGCAGCCGCACGCCCACAGCGGGGTAGACAGGCGCCCTGAGTGGCCAGCGTCCCAGCCTCTGGTGTGCCAGCCCGGAGTGGAGGAGCAGGGGACGCGTTGTGAATTTCATTCTGGCCACTTGACTGGTCACTCGCAGCTTCGTGCGTGTCAGGTCCTGGTGAACCCACTGCCCGCTCCGCTCCTATCAGCAGCCCCTGCCTGAGCTAACTGGGGCAGCCGTGACCAAGTCCCACGGAGGGGGGCGGGCGGGGACCCTCCTCCCGCTCTGAGGGCCTTTCTCGGAGCTGGCACAGCACTGGGGCCTCTGCGCCAGGTGACCACAGGGTGGAGGGAAATGGCCGTGGGTGCAGCCACCCCCGGCTGTGAGACTAGAAGACTTTCACATAAGCGCCCGGCTGTGCCTGGCACAGGGTGGGCTCAGCGTGGGCTCTGGGTGGGCGGCTCGCCCCGTGCGTGTGTGGTGCGTGGGGGGTACACGTCTCCCACACTCAGCTCTGAGCGGAGGGCGTTGCTTGTGACCACAGGCCTTGTTCTGAGGTGGCTACACAGGGCAACAGGCCCTCATGCCCCTTAGAGAGTAACCAGCTTAAAGAGGGGTCATTGCCATGTGACCCTGTGGCCTGTTCTGCCCCCGCAAAGGTCTGGGCTGAGAGGGGAGGGACGCGGCCACCAGAAACTCCGAGCCAGGGTCAGCACGGGGGCCCTCCCAGTGTGACCCCCCAGGCCGTGCTGGCCCCGAGGAGGGCGGGTGAGGGTGATGCCCCCCTCCTCCCGCTCCGCCCTCTCCAGGCCTGGCCCCCTGCCATGGTCTAGCTGACGCTATGCCGGGCCCGAGTTGTCCCCAGTGGGTATTTTGTCACAAGACATTGAGCCTCCAGCCCCTGGTGTGTTCTGGGCACATGGCGACAGGTGTTCGCTGAGTGAATAAGCGAGTGAGCGAGCAAGTGGCTTCCCAGACTAGGTGGGAGGCGAGAGCCGTTGTTGCTTGGTGGCTGCTAGGTGTGGAGCCCAGACGAGGAAGGACAGCCAGCCCAGCCTGGGTGACACCTTCCGCCAGTGTTCGGGTACAGATGGGAGCCAGCAGGCACACACCCTCAGACTTCAAGCCGGAGGGAACGGGGATGGCACCTCTAAGCCAGCAAAACTGTCACTGGGCAGAGCTGTCGCTACATGGGCACGGCCGGTCAGGGCCAGTTCCCGAGTCCTCGGCCTCCGTGGTCTCCCCCTCATCGAGCCAGACCCCGTGAGAGCACGTCGGAGGCTTGAGAGCCAGTGGTCCCTGGCTGTTTGGGCTCGGGGGCGAGGGGCAGAGGCGACGGGGTGCGGCTGACGTCCCCCGGTTCCCGGCAGGTCATGGACATGCTGCATGCCATGGGCCCTGACACCGTGGTCATCACCAGCTCCGACCTGCCCTCCCCACGGGGCGGCGACTATCTGATCGCACTGGGGAGCCAGAGGACGCGTGAGTCCCGCCCCCGCCCCGGACCCGGCCTTCGCTCCGCAGGGCCCTCGAAGCTCCCGAGAAAGTTTTCGGTTCAGTCGGAGAGTCGCGCCTTACTCAGCAAGCGGCCAGATTCCTGAGCTCTTGCCACAGCCACCCCCCCCGCCCCCCGCCCCAAAAATGGTGAGGCTGAAAGCACTCGGGAAGTATTTCCACGAATTGGGGTGCGGCGGAGCACGGGGTGCGCTCTCGATGCCCGTGGCGGTGCTGGTGGCATGAGGAGACACCCGTCTTATGTGTTGGGGGCGCGAGGAGCAGCCTGGCTGGAGGCCGGCTCCCGGGAACCAGGTGTCCCCATTCCTCAGCTCCTGCGGAGCCGGGACCCGGCTGGCTGCCCACCCAGGGTCTCGTTTAATCACGCAGATGCCACCTGGGCTGGCGTTAACACAACACCGGAGGCCGGGGTCACCCCCGCGGCCCCAGAGAGCAGCCCCACAGACGCCTTCTCCCTGTGCAAGCACGCACACGCTCACAGCCGCAGACACACTCGCACACACACGCCCACTTCAGCGGGCTCACAGCCCCTGCTGTGGGGACCCTCGTCACATCGTCACGCCATCACGTCACGTGGGCTGGACCCTTGTCAGCCACGCCGTCCCCTCCAGGCCGTCCTTGCTGGTCCTCCAGGCCTTCGGTATTTTTTTCTTCCCCTGGGATGGCACAGCGCCATGGGGCGTTGGGTGCACCGGGCAGGCCCTGAGGCCCGGGTTCTGTCAGAGTAAGCCCCCATGGGTGACATCAGCCCTCCAGGTGCAGTGCAGGGGAGGGCTAGGGCAGAGGCGGGCAGGCTGGTGCCCAGGCCTGGGAGGGCCCTCTGCTGGCCAAGGGCCTGGGGTCCCAGCCAGCCCCGTCCCCGCCAGGCCACCCCGATGGCTCCGTGGTGACAGAGCGCATCCGCATGGAGATGCTCAAGGTGGACGCCGACTTCGTGGGCACTGGGGATCTCTTCGCTGCCATGCTCCTGGCGTGGACACACAAGCACCCCAACAATCTCAAGGTCAGCTGGACGCACCCCTCCTGCCACGGAGATCCCGGGTGCTCTGTGCGGAGCTAGCTGGTTACCAGGCCCAGGGAGGGGGCCAAGGGTTACCATGAGCCCGAGGCAGGGTGGGTAGCAGCCGGATAGGGATCCCGCACCTGGCTGAGTCCCCGCCCTTGTCCCGCTCACGAGCTCATCGGGCTCTCTCAGAAAGGGCGAGTTCAGAGGTTGGGGTCTGGGATGGAGTCCCCTGACTCTGTCTTTGTGGGGCACCTGAGGCCACCCCCGGGCCCAGGCTGGGCGTCAGGCCCCCGTCTGGGCAGAGCATGGCTGGCGCTCAGCACCTCCCCCGCCCCTCCCAGACCCCTGGCGGGTTTCACGCCCTCCAGCGTCCCGAGCAAACGCAGGCCTGCTGGTTCGATGGGCAGCAGCAGGCGCTCCGTCTGGTCCAGGCAGCGGCATCTTGGTGCCCAGAGGAGGTGTCGCTGTCGGGCCGCCCAAGGCCACGTCCCAGTTCGGGGGAGGGGCCTGAGTCCAGGAGTGGGAGGGGGTGTCCTGCTCGTGTGCCCGGCACCTGCCGAGCCCAGAGACTGGACGAGCACCCACTGCAGGCCGCTGCGTGGACAGTTCTGTGTCACAGCCCCTCCCCAGCCTGTCTGAGGTCCGGAGGGCAGTCGATTAGTGCAGTTACGGCGTAGGCAGCTGCTCAGCCCGCCGTGGATGGGCCATCCTGCGGTGGACCAGGGCCCAGCTGGTTTGGGGGACGTGAGGGAGTCAGCCCCTGGCGTCCCAGAGCGGAGACAGTGCGCTCCTGGGCGGCTGTGGGCGGCACAGGGCAGCAGGTGGCCTCGAGTGGCAGGAGACAGTGGCCCTGTCCCCTGCAGGTGGCCTGTGAGAAGACGGTGTCGGCCATGCACCACGTTCTGCAGCGGACCATCAAGTGTGCGAAAGGTACCGCCTGCCGGGCTCGGGGGGTGCCCGTGGGGTGCCCGTGAGCCTCTGCGTGCCGGGGCCTCAGGCGGGGAGGCGAGGGAGGGAGGCAGCACCGGCTCACAGCGCGGGGGGCGCGACTGCGTGTCCTGCTGCGGACGGGCTCCCTGTGGCCCCCGTCGTCCCCCTGTCCGTGGCCTGTGGCTTTCGGCGGTGGGGGCAGTGGTTGGCAGCAGCGTGGCGCTCCCGCCTGAGCCGGGGACTCGGGGCGCAGCCCTGGCCCTGCTTCCTCACTCATGTTCCATCTGTTCGCAGCCCAGGCTGGGGAAGGACAGAGACCCAGCCCGGCCCAGCTGGAGCTGAGGATGGTCCAGAGCAAGGCGGACATCGAGAACCCAGAGATCGTCGTGCAGGCCACCGTGCTGTGAGGGCCTCGCGTGCCGCCCGACGCCCAGCGCGCCGGCGCCTCCGTCTTTGTCCCTGTGGAAAATATAACGTCTGCCTTAGAGCTGTGGCCGAAACTCGGTATTTTTTTTTTTTTTTCCGTGAGTGTCCGGCATCAACTGGTCTTCATCGTGAAAACGTGCGAGTCGTGCTTTTTAAAAGTCACAAAGCGACCCCAAACTCGTAATTTGGAAGCCCTCACCCCAAGGCTCCTGGGCCTGCCTGGAGAAACAGCTCTGTGGTCACCCTCTCAGGGTGTCCTCCCGTCTCTGGGGTGCCTGGTGGGAGGGGCTGCCCCCCGAGACACGTGGGCTCCCGGCCTTGTCCGGGCCGGGGGCCGGTGTCTGCGTGTCTGCGTCCCTGCGTCTCTGAGAACGGTGCGGTGTTGCCTGGATGGTGCAGACCGTGCGGATACTTTGTTTCAGTCCGACAGGCCCCGCCCGCGTCCGTGTGCGTCTCGCTTCTCCGCTCGGTGCGTCCTCGGGCGCCTGGCATTCCACTGCTGTTCGCCATTTGGACACGTTAGGGCCCGCGGGCCCACAGGTGCCAGCCGCTCAGTCGCTTTGGTGGGGACCTTTCCAGGACCCTGAAAATTCAAGGTGGTCCGCAGATCTCACGGGTGTCTCTCGGGACCTGCTGAGCCCTGTGCAGAGGGGCCTGTGACGGGGGGCTGGTGCCGGCCGAGGGCGTGCGTGGCGGGGGGGACACCCCGCTGGGCTCCTGGTGGCAAACTTGCCTAGTTTGGGGCACAGCGGGTTGGTTAGCGCTCTGTGCATGTGGCGCCTGCTGCTGGTGGCGGACGCGCCCTGTGCTGATCAGCGTGCGCACAGGCCCACAGGGCAGAGACGGGCTCCTGCCCCCATTCTTGGCACATTTCACCCCCGGGTCTCGACACTCGTCCAGTTGTCCACTGCCAGCGTGATGTGCTTGGCCCCAGCTGCCCAGAATTTTGGGGACCACCATACGTGGTTGCAGACAGGGGTACCCATTCTGAAGACTCAGCCGGCCTCGGTCTCAGCACCCAAACCCCACTTCGGGGTGCAGAGGTTTGCCTCTCCCAGGAGCCTGGTGGGGACAGGGAGACGGCAGGACCTGGGAGAGCAGACCGAGGGCCACCCCCAGGCCCTGTGCCCCCGGCAGGCCCCCTGCTGGCGCCCACACAGCCTCTCAGCCCTGCAGCCTTCGCTGCGGAGGACGCCCTCGAGGGAAGGGGTGACATTGAGCCCCAGCGTCCCCCCGTCTCCGTCCCTCTCTGTTCACTCCTGAATGTCCTGGCCCTCACGCGGGACTGCTCCAGCGCCCCGTGTATGGGAGCCAGGGCGCCCCTGTCCCGTCCCCTTCCTGCCCCTCTGAGCCTGGCCACCTGCAGGCTCACGGGACCAGGAAGGGGGGGAGGCGGGGTCTGCAGCCTGGCGGGGGGGGTGGGGGACGGGAGCAGCCTCCCCAGCAGGGCAAGCCCAGGAGGACACCGTCACCCAGGGTCACCCGGGGCCCTGGCCTACACAGCACCTTTACAGGAAAACACCTCCACTGCCAAGTAGACCAGGGAGGCGGCAAATGGGGATGCTCTTTTTTTATTTTAATTTCGAAGGCCAGTGTAGGACCAGGGAGAGAACCTAGAGGTGTCTGTCCCCCATGGGATGGTGAAAAGCCCCCCAGAAAATACGGTTGTGGAGCGGGGCCCACCTGGGTGTGTGAACAGGGGCACGCGCTCGGCCAGCGCTGCTGCATGCTCGGTACCAAGGCATGGGACCGCGGGGGACAGATTGGCCCTGGACCGTCTGCCGGTCATGGGAGTGTAGATTTCAGTGCTGGTCAGTTTTTCAGGCCTTCTCCCGGAGACGGCGGAGAGGAATTGCCAGACGGGACCCCTTTTTCTTAACCAGTCTTAGATCATTGCCAAGTTCTGCTCTGGGAACTGTGTCGGCCTGTGTTCTGTTTGTAGTATACGTCAGTGACCTTGAGAACGATGCTTTGTTTGTTGTCCTGTTCTCAACTTACTGGAACCAGTGCGTAAACCCTCTAAGTGGACCATCTCCCAGTGGACCGAGCCCGCGTGGCGCAGCTGCACTCACGAGTAAGCGGCGGCCACTGGGAGTGTTGAGCTCGCGGCCCACACCGTGCGTGACGCCCGGCTCTGGGGGGAAGGTCACCTCCCGGCCGCCGGCATCCAAGCTGAGGAAAGGAGCACTTGGTGTTGGAGCTGCAGGCCGCTCTGGGGAGCAGGCGGGTGCGCGCGGCGTTACGGGGTTCCTGGCACACTCCCGACCCTGCTTGAAGCAGGCCTACCCCTCAGGTGGCATGCACAGAACAGGAGGCGAGAATATTCTGGCCGCTGGACCGCCACTGTCTTTCCTGCCCTGGAGAGCCACCCGCTTGGGACGTCGGGGTCCACCCCTGTGACTCAGACGTCTTGTGACCGTATGACTGGGCTGTTTTCGATGCCAGAATACTCAATAATCCCTGTCTTCCTTCTCTGCCACCCGCCCGGTCTCTCCGGCCTCCCCAGGGGACAGGGGCCTGCTCAGGAGCACCACATCCACCCACAGCCAGTGGCCTCCTGGGCCAGAAGGAGGGCAGGGGAGTTCGGGACTGGGCAGAGTGGATTATGTGCAGATGGGGACACTGGGGGTGAGGTCTTGGCTTTCTGAGTCTGGGCGGGAGCCATGTGGCCCCCAGACTCAGTTCTGCCGGTCAGCAGGCCTCGCGGCCAAGTCCACCTGTTTTCAATCCACGCCACTGTCCGCAGCCAGGCTGCAGGGGCTTCCCCTCCCCGTGCCCACGTGGCCCTTTGCATTACGACTCCCTGGGAAGCCGCTCCACTGTCCCTGAGGGAGCACGTCAGATGTGTGTGCCAAGCGGGCCCTCACCTTGAGTTTCTGGGGAGGCCGGGTCCACTGCCCTAAGCTAAGGGGCCTTGAGCTGAGGCCCACGTGGTGTGGATGGACATCGTTCCCCCGGAGACCCTTCTACCGTCTGCAGTTCTGCCCACAGCATGGGGCAGCGATGGAGGGCCGGCACCCCCGCGGCATCGGAGCTGCGTGCGCACTTGGCGTGCACGTGGGCGTGGCTGTGCCGCGGTCGCTTGGTGACGGGTGCCAAACCAGGTGCCCGGCGGGGCTGCAGGTGTGAAGAGCATCACGAGATCCTGCCTGTTTTTACAGAGGCAGCTCCATGGTCTCGGAATCCCGCTGCACACTTCCAGCCTTTGCCGGCGGGGGGCACGGCGAGGGCCGAGGAGGGGGAGGGGCGTGCAGGGGTCCCTAGCCCGCCCTGAGAGGTCGCAAGCATCAGCCCCCGTCTGGAGGGTATTTGGTGTAAGAGACGCCTGCGGTACAGAATGTTCCTGGCAGGACGTCCGGTGCTTGGAGCAGCAAGAACAGCGGAAGAAAATGGAGACTCGCACACAAGGACGTGATGCAGGGAGGGCGCACGGGCCTGACCGATTCCAGGCTCCTCGCTCTAGGGACAAGGAAAAGATACTTGAGAGGAAGCGGCTGAGAACACGGACGTGGCTTTGAGGCCGAGTCTGGGAGTTGGCTGTGGCTCGTATGTGCTGACCTGAGAGTAACGTATTAAATTAGAAAGCCAGCATTGTAGTGAAACTCACTAAAAGGCCGTGGAGGCGGCCGAGTGGCCAGGATTGTCCATCCTCCTCCTCTCTGTTATCCGTGTAAGTTACACATTTCCAGACTCAGACTTTTTCCAAACGTTTCCGCAACATTTGTCGAGTGCGTCTTTGTGCAGTGATGGGAGCCAGGCTTCGCGGTCTGTGCTGTGCTGCGTGTGTTCTAGAATTTTCTTTTAAATGCTGGCGGTCCACAGGTGTTTTGAAAGCTTTCCCACCGTCCGAGCCAAGCAGAGCCCTGTGCTCAGAGCCGGCTCCCCGTCCACCTGTGGCCCCTGCTGTGGGTGGACCTTGGTGGGGGCCCCAGCTTGAGGGTGGTCACGGTGGATGGAGCCCCCACACTGCAGCCGCCCCAACCCCCACCACGGTAGACGTTTTTGCCCTTTGTGCGACAGGAAGCCTATTCTGTGGGAGACGCCTTCCTGCGGCCCGGGGCCACTCGCCCTGGTCTGGGGCGTCGCTGGCCTGCAAAGCTGCTCTGACGCTGGACAGTGAGGGCCAGCCCTTCCTGGCAGGGCTGCCCTGAGCCCGGCTGGGACCCTTGACTTGGTGGGAGGGAGGGGGTAGATGGTAATATTTGGGGAACTGGAAACAAATTCTTGATCTACTCCATGTACAATGAATGGTGTTTGAGTGTTTTTAACATGACAGCTGCGTACCTGCCGACATAGAGTTTTAGTTGGCATTGCAACCGACGATCGCCAAACTGGACAAGCAAGGGGTTGAGACGCTGACTCAGCCCAGCCGATGCTGCCTGGTTCTTTCTGGAAGTGAACCTGGGTTTTGGCGGGTTCTCAGGGGTGTATGCAGCCTCAGGGTCCTGGCTGCGCGTGCGGTTTGTCTCTGCCAGGCTCAGGCGGTGGCCCCATCGCGCCGTGGTGGCCAGCACTGCCCGCTGAGCGTGTGGACATGCTTATAAATACGAAACACTTGTCGGCATCGTAGAGGCCTGTCTTTGTGCCAGTCCTGTTGACTTAGGATTCTCCACAAATAAATATTTTCATGCCAGTTGTGTCGAAGCGAGCTTTCTTTTCCCCGCGGGACCCCATTTGGGAGTCATCATAGCTGCGGTACCCCAATCGCACTGACCAAGCTGATTCCTTAAAAACGCCCTTCTGGAAGGAAAGACCTGTCTGCTCCGCACGCCCTGGCCCAGGTCCCCTCCGTCTGACCCACTCCGGTCTCCATCCAGGGGGGCTCAGCTCCCGCCTGTGGGTTCCTGCAGGACCCCCAGGGGTGAGAGCGGAGCTCCCTTTCCCGGCCCCTCCCTGCTGGGTCATGATCAGGTGTCGATGCCCTGTCTGGGTTTCAGCTCCTTCACGCCTCAGTGGCCACAGCACTGGTCCTACTAGCCCAGCAGGAGCCTTCTGCTCTCCCACACCTGTGTAGGTAAAGCCTCAGGTCGCCTCCCGCTCTGAGAGAGGCAGGGAGAGGGAGGGAGTACGTGGCGTCTGCATCGTGTCTGAAGCACCTGTGACCCCACCACTGACCGCCCAGCGAGGCCCACCCCTCGCGGGTGACTGTCCTGTGGCTGCTGTCCGGTTTCTGCAGACACAGTGGTAGAATTCGTCACTTACGCTGTAACGGGTGCAGGTCGGCACGGGTTTACTGTGTCTAGTCTGGAGCTTGGATGTCTGAAAATGGGTCGGCGGGGCCAGCGCCTTCTGGAGGCTTCAGGGGAGAGGCTGTCCCGCACCCCTTGGCTCGTGGCTCCCGCTAGGGTCTCCGAACTGACCCTCCTGTCCCGTTAGAGAGGCCCCGTGGTGACATCCAGGATCCTGTGCCCATCTCAAGACCCTTAAGAACATTTGCAAAGTCCCCTTTGCCTCCGAGGTCACAATCACAAGCGCCAGGCGCTGGGACGAGGACATTTGGGGTGGGGGGCATTAATCAGCCCATCGCATCATGTGATGGGGCAGGGAGGGGCCGGGCGAGTCCTGGCCAGGTTGCCACTCTCGTTCTGAGGCTGAGCCAATGTCCTGCGGGGGTATCACGCACGGTACCCCTGGTAGAAGACCCCGGCTCAGGGCCTCTGGTCTGGGTTCCTGCGAAAGAGGGGGGCCCAGGCTGCGAGCAGCGGGGGCATGGAGGTGACAGTGCCATCTCAGGAGTCCAGGATGAGGATGGAAGAGGGAGAGCGGCAGGGAGGGGAGACAAGGGCTCGGCAGTGCGTGACCGAGCCGGCTGTCCAGGAGACGTGCTGGGCCGCAGGGGCACCTTGGGAGGACCGCGGGGACCAGCTCCTCTAGCCTTCAAAGTGCACCCCAATACGGGGCACTGGGCCTTTAGGGTGTGCGCCTGGCCTCAGGGCAGCCGTGGGTCCCACCAGGGTTGGGCGGCGGTGCTAATCCGCGGCCAGTCCAGACCCGACAGGCTCAGTGCAAATCCGGGGCCAGTCCAGACCCGACAGGCTCGAGACGCCCAGACTCGCTACGGAGCTGAGCTGGGAACGTGTGCCTACGGGGGGCGCCCCGAAGGAGACGAGATGCCATCCTCCTCCATCTGGACACTTGCCGGTCACCTGCCAGGCGCCAGGTGCTGCGGACACTGTGCTTGCGGTCAAGTGGGGGAGGCCGGCGACCAAAACATCCCCCGGCCGTGCAGGGCCGCGGGCCAGTGTGCACAGGCTGGAAGGGCTGTGCACGCGTGGTCTGCAGAGGTCACCGAGGTCTCGCACGGGGAGGCGCCGCTGTGCGTTTCACAAGCAAGGACGCGAGGCCGTGTCCCCACAGCTGGCCCCAGGGTGCTAAGCGAGCTTCCGGCCGTTTGCCCCCGGACAGGACACAGCAGGGGGCTCGGTGGGGCTACCGAGCATTTCTCGGGGTGGAAACGTTCGGTGCACGTTTCGGTCTTTTTGTGAATCGTCTGCTGTGGTCTTTGCGCATTTCACGTGCGACTTTCCCTCCCTTCCTCCCCACGTCCGCGACGTGCACGCATGCGAGCTCTGCACCCTTCACGTGTGACGAGGTGCAAGTGCCACACGCCGTAGAGGCCACCTGGGGCCCGACGATGTCGCATCGACACCCACCCCCGGGATCACGTTGCCCATCGACCGCGAGCCACAGAGAGAGGGCGCCAGTGGTCACCCTGCCAGCGTCGGGGGCCGCGTTCTCAATGCTGTTCCACACGGACAGGGCACAGCGACTGCTGGACAGTCGCGGACAGGCGGGAGCCCCTGCCGAGGCCGAGCGCCTCGTTAACAGACGTGCTCCGGCCACACGCTGGTGTCGCACGCCTGCCGCTCAGCGCCCGTGGCTGATGCTCTCAGGCCAGCCGCGTGGCACGTGGGCATGCACCCCTGTGACCGCAGTGTCACCGTGCGCACTCCACGGGCTCACAGAAGCCTGCGCCTGAGCCACCCGGAGCTAATGGTGCACAGCTGGGGTACTCGAACCCTTTCGATAACGGGGGTGGCGGGCTGAGACCTGGAGACAAGGTGCAAAGTCAGGGCCACGGTGTGCAGGCCTGCAGCTGCAACAGACTCACAGAATCCTGGGTTGACCACCCAGTTATTGTGACCTTGGGTGACCCCCCCCGCCCCCAGGGACAAGGGTGTCAGGCCAGCTTGGGCCAGGGCGTGGTGGTGAAAGACCTTTATAAACACGTCTGGAAGCTTCTCCATTGTGATTACGGTTTCAGGTGAAGAAAAAAAATCCAAAACCAAGAAGAAAATTTGCAGAGACTTAAAAACACATGTATTGAGAGAGCATGAGCCTCTTTGGGAATAATTTGGTTAAGATCATTGATTGGGACGGAAACCAACACTGGGAAAGTCGGACAGAGACGCAGGGGAGTGCGTGGCGTCCCTCCCCCCCAGTGGCACAGCGTAGAGGTGAC
>NW_011889161.1:55353-55673 GCF_000151845.1 Pteropus vampyrus | reverse complement strand
TTGATTGGGACGGAAACCAACACTGGGAAAGTCGGACAGAGACGCAGGGGAGTGCGTGGCGTCCCTCCCCCCCAGTGGCACAGCGTAGAGGTGACATTTATGACCCCGACGTGATCGCAGAGGACAGAACCGCGGGGACGACAGGCTCAGTTGAATATCGGGAACTAGAAATAGTCCAGCTCGTCACTCCTGCTCTTGTCCGTCTGATAGTCACACAGGGCCACGGGCCGGTTTTCCTGCGGGAGACTCTCAAACACTCGGATGTGTATGAAGTCATTGTCGCCAACTTGCACCTGCAAAGACAGAGTCGAGTGAGGGGG
>NW_011889161.1:51914-54737 GCF_000151845.1 Pteropus vampyrus | reverse complement strand
TTCTGAGCTCATACTAAATGCGATGAACTCCACTCCATTCACCACCCTTCACTGCCACGTCCTTCTGGCCAGGGCCCCGTCTCTGACCTCCGTTCCCCTGACCCGCAGCAGCCCGGAGTAATGGAGAGCAAGCAGCAAGTACAAAGAGGCGCCAGAGCTCCCGCCTAGAGCCACCAGCAAATGGACTGGCCTCAATTACTGCCTCCTAGAAGCAATGACAACTCCCTGTCGCATGTCACTTTCAAGTGATCAACACCAAAGTCAGGAAGGAGCCCGGACACAGCAAGTCTTCTCTCCTGAATGAGCTCGGGCACCTTCAAAGTGCCCGTGACCAGTGAGGCACTTCTTGGGCCTGCAAGACCAGGGGCAGCGAGAAAAGCTGGGCTCCGTGGGCAGCGGCAGGAGGCAGCAGGAGCCACCGCCCAGGCTGGCGCACCACCAGCCCCTGCAAATCCCTCATTTCGATCTCATGGGACAGACTGACTACCCTTCCCTGTGGTTAGATGGTCACAGCCCCTCGAGCAGGGACACGGGGCTGGCCACATGGGGAGACGCAGCAGGGAGGGTCACGGGACAAGAGGTTTGTCTGACTTTCCCTCTGTGCGTGAGAACGGAGCCTCCCTGTGGCCTCAACAGTCTTGCCCGTCCAGAGTCGCCTTTGCTGACAGATGATGACAGGTTGGGCAGGCCCGACCATCCCACCTCGCCCGGAGCCTTCCGCGCAGGTGCTTGTGACGCCCTCTTTGCGGACTACGAAACGGAGGAGTCAACCGCTGCCCTAGGTCGACCGGGTCTGGACTAAGCTCCGCCGCTGCATCCAGGCCTGGTTTCCGAGGTTTTTGTTTGATTGTTTGAAAACGTCTTATTTGGAGAGAATTTCAAACTGACACAGCGGGCCAGGATCAGAGTCTAGGTTTAGGACCGCGGCGTGCCCGCCCCAGGTTCACCGTGAGCCCCGCCTGCTCTCTTCCCGGCCTCCCCGATCTTCCCCCGGCCCTGCCCCTCCGAGCGCTGCGCGGTCCCCAGGAGCGGAGGTCCCGGGCCCTGACAGCCCGAGGGCCGCGTCCGGAGCCCCGCGCCCCACGCGCACTTCGGCTCGATCCCTGCGTCCCGGCGGTCGCTGTCCCTTGCGCACAGGGCGGGACCCGAACCCGGACTCGAGGACCACGAAACACCCACCTGGTCGGCGATGGCCTGGATCTCAGGCGTGGCGGGCTGGGTGGCGGAGGTCCCGCCTAACATCCCCCCGATATCGCTCATGGCTCAGCGGCGGGCACGGAGGAGCGGGGCGCACGGAGGAGCGGGACGCACGGAGTTGCGGGGCGCACGGAGGAGCGGGGCGCACGGAGGAGCGGCGGGCTGCTGGTGTGCCTGCTGGAGAACCCTCATTCTTAACAACTCCAGGCCACGTGACGCCGGGGGACGCTCGCAGGGGGCGGTCCGAGGGCCGGGCGCACTCGGACCCGGGGGCGGGAGCCTGGTGGGGTGGGGCGGGGTGGGGTGCGGAGAGGCGGGGCCGGGCGGGCCGGGTGTCGACTTACTGCGCAACCTTTGACCCCCGCGGGGGGCGCCTTCTGGGGCGGGAGGGCTGTGCGCCTAGTGCCTGTCCCCACCCACCCGGTCGGGCTTCCTGGCAGGGGCATCACGAGACCAGGAGGTGGAGGGTCCGACTGTGCCCTGGAGGGTGGGGGTTTCTTTGGCTCCTGGGGTGGTGGAGGCGAAGGGGGTGAGCAGGCGTCTGAGCCCCTGGCGCTGTGGGTGGGCTAAAGGGGAGCAGAATATTGCCAGCCTGAAATGTGCCACTTTTGCGTACAGATTATTTTGAGAGACCCAACCAACTGCTGGAAAACTTTCAACTCCCCCTCAATTGCCTAAAAGCATTTAGATAGGAGGACTGGTCCCGAAAGAGCAAATACCAGACATACTTTATCTGGAAAACTCACCTGCACGCCAGGGCGGACGTCTGATCCTGAAATGCCCAGTCTGCCCATGTTCCCGTGATTTGCCCTCTTCCCCGAGGGAGCCGCAGACCCCGTTCCTGGTCCTCATGTCTGGGTGGCTACAGACCTCAAGTACCTGGCTGCCGCTGGGTCTCTTATTTTTATGGGGCTCTGTGAGTATGAAATTAAATTTTTTTTTTCTCCTGTTAATCTGTCCCATGCCAATTTAATCGTTAGGTCAGCCAAAGAAGCTAGAAGGGAAGAAGGGAAATTTTTTCCTCCCCGCCAGGCCTTGGAGGGGACAGTGGAAGGAGGCCCTCCATGGGCGGGTCTTGTAGGGGAGAGTCATGTTGGGCCCTATGGGTGTGGGGGTGGGTCCTTCAAGAGGAGATAGGGGTCTGCTGTGGTGCTGGGATGGGTGTGGCCCTTCAGGGTAAATTGGGGATCGGAGCTTGGGGCAGGCCTACTGTGGGCTTGCAAGGAGATCGGGGGGAACCTGTGTGGGCATGGGTGGAGGTGGGCCTGGATCCTGGAGGAGCCCTGGGGTGGCCCTGGCTCAGTGCAGGGCAGGATACAGGGTGTGGGGGACCTGGAGACAGGCGGGAAGCTACCTGAGAGCTGCCGAGAGCAGAGGGCAGAGAAACCAGTGCCCAGCAGGCACCAGGAAGAGCTGGGGGACGGGGGCAGGGGGCTGTCAGGGTGTCCTGGGGTTCAGGATCAGGCCCTGCCTGGCCTCGCTCCACAGTACATTTCACGGCCTCATTTGCAAGGCCCGACCCAGCATGCCCTGTGCCAGCTGCTTTGGGTGTCACCAGCATGTGACCTGGTTGGCGTGGGTGGACACAGGAGGTATGAAGGAGCCCAGTGATGAGGTGACTCCCAG
>NW_011889161.1:50126-51469 GCF_000151845.1 Pteropus vampyrus | reverse complement strand
AGAGCAAATACCAGACATACTTTATCTGGAAAACTCACCTGCACGCCAGGGCGGACGTCTGATCCTGAAATGCCCAGTCTGCCCATGTTCCCGTGATTTGCCCTCCTCCCCAGACAGGGAGCCGCAGACCCCGTTCCTGGTCCTCATGTCTGGGTGGCTACAGACCTCAAGTACCTGGCTGCCGCTGGGTCTCTTATTTTTATGGGGCTCCGTGGGTATGAAATTAAATTTTTATTTTCTCCTGTTAATCTGTCCCATGCCAATTTAATCGTTAGGTCAGCCAAAGAAGCTAGAAGGGAAGAAGGGAAATTTTTTTACTTCCCGCCAGGCCTTGGAGGGGACAGTGGAAGGAGGCCCTGCATGGGCAGGTCTTGTAGGGGAGAGTCATGTTGGGTCTATGGGGGCCGGGGGTGGGTCCTCCAAGAGGAGATAGGGGTCTGCTGTGGTGCTGGGATGGGTGTAGCCCTTCAGGGTAAATTGGGGATCAGAGCTTGGGGCAGGCCTAGTGTGGGCTTGCAAGGAGATCGGGGGGAACCTGCGTGGGCATGGGTGGAGGTGGGCCTGGATCCTGGAGGAGCCCTGGGGTGGCCCTGGCTCAGTGCAGGACAGGATACAGGGTGCGCGGGATCTGTAGGCAGGCCGGAAGCTACCTGAGAGCTGCCGAGAGCAGAGGGCAGAGAAACCGGTGCCCAGCAGGCACCGGGAAGAGCTGGGGGACGGGGGCAGGGGGCTGTCAGGGTGTCCTGGGGTCCAGGATCAGGCCCTGCCTGGCCTCGCTCCACGGTACATTTCATGGCCTCATTTGCAAGGCCCGACCCAGCATGCCCTTGTGCCAGCTGCTTTGGGTGTCACCAGCATGTGACCTGGTTGGCGTGGGTGGACACAGGAGGTATGAAGGAGCCCAGTGATGAGGTGACTCCCAGGGCCTCATGTCGGGGTGGGGCTGGTGCTCCAGTTATAACCCCTTCCCCGCCCCCACCAGGGCTGCACGTCAGTGGGTGCTGGGCCTCTCCCACCCTTCAGGCAGGGATCCCACCTGTGGGTGACTGTGCACCCTGAGCTGGGCCCACAGGGTCCGGTCTGTGCAGCCCAATCAGAGGGCCTCCAGGGGAAGCCCTCCCCAAGGCCAGCCGTGACTCAGGTGCCAGCTCCTGGCCGAGAGTAGCCAGCCACTGCCCTGATACGTGCTCCTGAGCCCGGGGACCCCTTCCTCCCATCGCTCTGCCCCTTAGCCCTGCCCTCACCTGGCCGCTCAGAGGTGAGGCTGGCCTGACTGGAAACCAGCCCCTGTGGCACGTGGCACTGGCGCCTGCGGAGCCATGGGAGTGGGTGGTTAGGACGTG
>NW_011889161.1:40897-49123 GCF_000151845.1 Pteropus vampyrus | reverse complement strand
ATCGCGAGACACGTGGCCTCCGGTGACCGGTTTCTTGCAGCGAGCCTGGTATCGCTACGGTTCGCCCGCGCTGGAACACGCATCAGAGTTTCCTTCCTTTTCATGGCTCAGTCGCGTGGCGCGTCCCTCTGCGTGTGTCCGCCACGTCGTGGTCGCCCGCGCGTCCACCCATCGGTGGGCATTTCCGTTCGTGCGTCACGTCGCTGTGCACGTTTCCTTCGCGTGTGCCGTGGGCGTCCTCGGTCGTCTCGGCACGCGTCGACTTGCCGGATCAGGGACAGGGCCGAGTTCGTCGTGGGACCGTTTTCCAAACGAGCCGCGTCACGTTGCGTCCCCGCCCGTGAACCGTGGAGGCTCCCGTTTCTCCGCGTCATCAGCAACACCCGTTGTCATTCATCTTTATTCTCGCCGTTCCAGTGGGCGTGAAATGGGATCGCATTGCCCGAAATCACTGCTAAGTTCGAGGCCAGAGAGCCTGGCTTCCTGGGCGAGCAGGTGTCCTAGAGCAGGGCCGGCAGCTCCTTGCACGGGACAGGTAACGACTGCGGCTGCGCAGCTTCTGTGCCCTTGAAGCACGAGGCCTCCAGAGACAGTGTGTGAAGGAACAGGCGTTGCAATAAGACAGAAGCCTTTTTCATGGACACTGAAAATGGAATGTCGTGTAATTTTCACAAGTCACAAAGTATCGCTTTGCTTTTTGCCCCAACCATGTGAAAACGTGACACCTGCTGTCAGCTCGCAGGCCGCGCGCCAGCAGGGGGCAGCCACTTCAGCCTCTGGGCCCGTTTGCTGACCCTGTTCCAAACCAGTGTTTCTCACATCTGTGGGTGTCTAAGAATCTCCTGGGGCTTTGTTAAAACTGAATGCTTCCCCACCCCAAGATCCTGACTCAGCAAGTCCGAGAATTGCTTGTCAGACCAACCCAAGGTGGTGCCCGTGTGCCAGTCTCGGAAGCTCCGCTGATCCTGAGGGAGGATCTGCATTAATCACAAAGGATGGGTGGGTCAGGGCAGAGTGGCTCTGGGCGCTGGCAGGGCTTGGAACAGTTTCGGGTTGGGATCATACCTGCGTTCCCAGGGCGGACCCCCACTGTTTGAGGGTCGTTGAGTCACTGGGAGGAGGACCCCAGGCCTCAGCATGTCGTGTGCCCGCGGCTGTGGTTCACTGCGGGGAAAGGCCACAGTGCCAGGTCAGCACAGGGAAAAGGTGCGTGGGGAGGCGTCGGGGGCACCAGGCGGTCACCGGAGCCCGTGCCCTGGAATCGCACAGGACACAAGCCCCAGCAAGGAGCTGTGACAACGCGTATGAGGTGTCAGCTACCAGCAGCTTGTTCAGACTCAGCACTCAGGGGTTTCGTCAGGGCCGGTCACGTGGCACCGCTGCACTCACGAGTAAGCGGCGGCCGCTTGGCGTGTTGAGCTCGCGACCTACGCCGTGCGTGACGCCCGGCTCTGGGGGGAAGGTCACCTCCCCGTCACGGGCATCCACGTGTACATGTGGAAATTCTCCAGTGTCACGGAGGGGGTATCTCCAGGCGCCAGCCCCAGGAGAAGCGCGACATTCCATGGTGACGAAGAGAAAACTGTCTGCGAGGCCCTGTTTGATCCCAGAGCTCCCCGGATACCTTTATCTTTGTACAAAACGTTACCGGCTGATTCTGCTTCTTGTAATCTGCTCCTCAAAAGATGTGGTAGGAGACCTTAACGCGGCCTCCTCGGGAATCTCGGGGCTGATCTCCTCTAGCCCTGCGTGCTAGAGGGTCAGTCGCCGGCCGGCTAATACACGCTCGTAATTCATTTCGATTGGCTCCGTGGGTCTTAGAATCGTTCGTGCCATGACACACACTGAGGAAAGGAGCACTTGGTGTTGGAGCTGCGGAGGCTCTGGGGAGCAGGCGGGTGCGCCCGGGGTTACGGGGTTCCTGGCACACTCCCGACCCTGCTTGAAGCAGGCCTACCCCTCAGTTGGCATGCACAGAACAGGAGGCGAGAATATTCTGGCCGCTGGACCGCCACTGTCTTTCCTGCCCTGGAGAGCCACCCGCTTGGGACGTCGGGGTCCACCCCTGTGACTCAGACGTCCTGGGACCATATGACTGGGCTGTTTTCGATGCCAGAATACTCAACAGTCCCTGTATCACTTCTCTGCCACCCGCCCGGTCTCTCCGGCCTCCCCAGGGGACAGGGGCCTGCTCAGGAGCACCACATCCACCCACAGCCAGTGGCCTCCTGGGCCAGAAGGTCGGCAGGGGAGTTCGGGACTGGGCAGAGTGGATTATGTGCAGATGGGGACACTGGGGGTGAGGTCTTGGCTTTCTGAGTCTGGGCAGGAACCACGTGGCCCCCAGACTCAGTTCCGCTGGTCAGCAGGCCTCGCGGCCAAGTCCACCTGTTTCCAATCCTCGCCACTGTCCGCAACCAGGCTTCAGGGGCTTCCCCTCCCCGTGCCCACGTGGCCCTTTGCATTACGACTCCCTGGGGAGCCGCTCCACTGTCCCTGGAGGGAGCACGTCAGATGTGTGTGCCAAGCGGGCCCTCACCTCGCGTTTCTGGGGAGGCCGAGTCCACTGCCCTAAGCTAAGGGGCCTTGAGCTGAGGCCCACGTGGCGTGGATGGACATTGTTCCCCCGGAGACCCTCCTACCGTCTGCAGTTCTGCCCACAGGCATGGGGCAGCGATGGAGGGCCGGAACCCTCGTGGCATCGGAGCTGCGTGCGCACTTGGTGTGCACGTGGGTGTGGTTCCCTCTCCGGTCTCTGACTTGACCCTCCTGTCCCGTTAGAGGGACCCTGTGGTGACATCCAGGATCCTGTGCCCATCTCAAGACCCTTAAGCACATCTGCAGAGTCCCCTTTGCCCTCCGAGGTCACAATCACAGGCGCCAGGCGCTGGGACGCGGACATTCGGGGTGGGGGGCATTATTCAGCCCATCGCATCATGTGATGGGGCAGGGTGGGGCCGGGCGAGTCCTGGCCAGGTCGCCACTCTCTTTCAGAGGCTGAGCCAATGTCCGGCAGAGGTGTAATACACGGCACCCCTGGCGGAAGACCCCAGCACAGTGTTTCCAGTCTGGGTTCTTATAAAAGAGGGGGGCCTGGGCTCGAGCAGCGGGGGCTTGGAGGTGACAGTGCCATCTCAGGGGTCCGGGATGAGGACGGAGGAGGGAGAGCGGCAGGGGGGGTAGACAAGTGCTCGGCAGTGCGTGACTGAGCCGGCTGTCCAGGAGACGTGCTGGGCCGCAGGGGCACCTTGGGAGGGCCGTGGGAACGAGCTCCTCTAGCCTTCTGGGCACTGGGCCTTTAGGGTGTGCGCCTGGCCTCAGGGCAGCCGTGGGTCCCACCAGGGTTGGGCGGCGGTGCTAATCCGGGGCCAGTCCAGACCCGACAGGCTCAGTGCAAATCCAGGGCCAGTCCAGACCCGACAGGCTCGAGACGCCCAGACTCGCTACGGAGCTGAGCTGGGAACGTGCGCCTACGGGGGGCGCCCCGAAGGAGACGAGATGCCATCCTCCTCCACCTGGACACTTGCCGGTCACCTGCCAGGCGCCAGGTGCTGCGGACACTGTGCTTGCGGTCAAGTGGGGGAGGCCGGCGACCAAAACATCCCCCGGCCGTGCAGGGCCGCGGGCCAGTGTGCACAGGCTGGAAGGGCTGTGCACGCGTGGTCTGCAGAGGTCACCGAGGTCTCGCACGGGGAGGCGCGGTTTGCGTTTCACAAGCAAGGACGCGAGGCCGTGTCCCCACAGCTGGCCCCAGGGTGCTAAGCGAGCTTCCGGCCGTTTGCCCCAGACAGGTCACAGCAGGGGGCTCGGCGGGGCTTTCTGAGCATTTCTCGGGGTGGAAACGTTCGGTGGACGTTTCGGTCTTTTTGTGAATCGTCTGCTGTGGTCTTTGCCCATTTCACGTGCGACTTTCCCTCCCTTCCTCCCCACGTGCGCGACGTGCACGCATGCGAGCTCTGCACCCTTCATGTGTGACGAGGTGCAAGTGTCTTCTCCACCTGTGGCACCTGACCTCAGACTCGGCTCTGGTGCTCTCCACGCGATTCTGTGTTCCTATCGCTACGGTTTAATTCATCCCTTTAATGCAACTGGACTTGGAGTGAGAGGCAAAGCGCCTTTTAGCACACTCGGCCGTAGAGGCCTTCACCCATTCCTCTGGAATTCTAGCATTTTCTTCTGGACCTCGTAGCTGGAGCTGGGTCCTGGTATTTGCGAGGACAGAGCCCGTGAATTAAGGCTGCTTCCAGGTGGCAGTCAGGGCCCCCGGGTTCTCCGCCAGAGGTGGGACAGTGACCCCACCTACCCCATCCCATCCGATGCACCCCTGACCTCCCTCAGGACAGAGCACTGGCATGGCTCAGCCTTGGGCTCTGGGAAAAGGGAAGTCTGGAGAGTTCTGGGGGGGGGGCAGCTCGGAAAGGGGCCCTGCTATGGGGTTTGAGAGCTTGGGAATTAGGGCCTGTGACTCAGGGGTGGGGCGGGGCCCTGTGTCACCGTCTTCTCGGTGCTGTTACTCCGACAGGCGGCTGGAGAAGCACTGAGTCAAGGGGCGGTTTGCAAGAGCCTGGAAAGGGACAGTGCAGTCAGCACCCGGGCGCAGGGGACACGGAGGGAGGGGAGCCACCGCCACAAAGGGCTAACTGGGGGGTCAGTCACCGGGACCCAGAAAGGGAACACCGGTCAGGGCGGGCAATGACCAGAGCCCCCGAGGTGTCCCGACAGCGAGCAGCGGGAGGACAGAGGGCGCGGGCGTCCCCACCCGTCCGCATCCGGGGCAGGAGGAGGCGCTCAGGCCCAGCACCCGTGTCACACCCTCTGCCAAGGTGCCCCAACCTGGCTCTGGTTGCTGTCCTGTGCCGAGTTCGTATCGAGTTAAATTCACAGGACAGAAACACATCGTTTTGAAGGGCACGGCTCGGTGGCATTTCGTGCAGTCACGATGTCCCGTGATTGCCACCTCTGGCTTCTGAGCTCTCTCATTGCCCCAGGATGCCGGCTCACACCGTTCGGCAGCCACCAGCAGGGACATTGCCTCCCTGGGGCTCCCGGCCTGTGAGTCCCCCAAAACGCGCCCCTCGCCCCGCCACTAGGAGTTCCCAGGTGGGACATGTATCAGCGTCCTGGTCAGTGCGACATCACCGGCCGTCTACGAGCCTGAGTCCTGTTCTCCCCCCCACAGGGAGCTGGGCCATCGACGCCCACCCGTAGGAGCACGTTGCCCATCGACTGCGAGCCACAGAGAGAGGGCGCCAGTGGTCACCCTGCCAGCGTTGGGGGCAGCGTTCTTAATGGCGGTCCACACGGAGGGGGCACAGCGACTGCTGGACGGTCGCAGACGGGCGGGAGCCCTTGCCGAGGCCGAGCGCCTCGTTAACAGACGTGCTCTGGCCAACGGTGGTGTCGCACGCCTGCCGCTCAGTGCCCGTGGCTGATGCTCTCAGGCCAGCCGCGTGGCACGTGGGCATGCACACCTGTGACCGCAGTGTCACCGTGCGCACTCCACGGGCTCACAGAAGCCTGCGCCTGAGCCACCCGGAGCTAATGGCCCACAGCTGGGGTACTCGAACCCTTTCGTTCACGGGGTGGGGGGCTGAGATCTAGAGGTGAGGTGCAAAGTCAAGGCCACGGTGTGCAGGCCTGCAGCTGCAACAGACTCACAGAATCCTGGGTTGACCACCCAGTTATTGTGACCTTGGGTGACCACTCTCCCGCCCCCAGGGACAAGGGTGTCAGGCCAGCTTGGGCCAGGGCGTGGTGGTGAAAGACCTTTATAAACACGTCTGGAAGCTTCTCCATTGTGATTACAGTTTCAGGTGAAGAAAAAAAATCCAAAACCAAGAAGGAAATTTGCAGAGACTTAAAAACACATGTATTGAGAGAGCATGAGCCTCTTTGGGAATAATTTGGTTAAGATCATTGATTGGGACGGAAACCAACACTGGGAAAGTCGGACAGAGACGCAGGGGAGTGCGTGGCGTCCCTCCCCCCCAGTGGCACAGCGTAGAGGTGACATTTATGACAGAGGACAGAACCGCGTGGACGACAGGCTCAGTTGAATATCGGGAACTAGAAATAGTCCAGCTCGTCATGCCTGCTCTTGTCCGTCTGATAGTCGTGCAAGGTCACGGGCCGGTTTTCATGCGGGAGACTCTCAAACACTCGGATGTGTATGAAGTCACTGTCATCAACTTGCACCTGCAAAGACAGAGTCGAGTGAGGGGGCCGCGCGGCCCCTGACCCAAGCCTCCCGCCCGCCGGGGCTGTGTGAGGAAGGCCCGGGACCCGGGGAGCCACGTCCCCGCCGAGCACCGGCATCGGGCTGGCGACGTTCCCATCCCCCTCCTTCCAGCACGGTTCCCCGGCCTGCATCCTCGGCACCCCTCGTTCACGCCACTGCAGTCCTCGGGTGCCCCCAAAGCTCGGTCCTGACCTCCACGCAGACTGGCGCGTGCACACACACATGTGCTACGGGGGCTGCCACAGGACCCCACCTTGATGAAGTAGTTAGTCCCCGCGACCGTCTGGCTCTTGAACTCCACAGCCTTAAAAATGGGGTACTTCTTCTTTGTCTTCTGCTCCAGCTGACACTTCACCTGGAAGAGGGGACAGAAGGGACCAATGCGGTTGCTTCCTTCCTGTAGCGGTAACTGACCCAGGAGCTTCTGAGCTCATACTAAATGCGATGAACTCCACTCCATTCACCACCCTTCACAGATTTTCCATGACGCGGCCGTTCTGCGTATGAAACCGTCTGCTGTAACGATGAGCCACGGCAGACAGTTCTTTAATTCTACCGACGTTTCCAAGATGTGGTTCAGTAAACCATGTGCCGGCACCTTTCCGGGTGTGGGAAGTTCTTTGTGTTCATCCCGTTGACGCGATTTACAAGTTTATACCGTTTTCTATTCTACTCAACACTCGAACAGCTCAAAGACTGTGTCTAACGTGTTAGTTATTCTTTTACAATTAAAAACAAAACCATTGAAAAATTTAAACTGAATTAGGTTTTCGTTTTAGATCGGATCTCCTATCTTATACATGTGCCTTAATTCTCTCAGCTGTCCCCTGCCGGGCACGTGGCTGTTCCTAAGTCCTCCTGGATTGTATAGGGCCGCAGGCCACGTGCTCTGCAGCGAGGACGTGTTTTCCTGCCCTGTCAGAGGGTCCGGGGCCGGGGCTGCCGCGTCCCGGGCTGGGCTGATCTCATGTTTGGTGCCACGGCAACCGTGCTCTCGGTTGGAGCCTGCCCACCAGGGTCTTGGCCTTCTAGAAATTGGCCATCTTTACGGAGGAAGGAGAGAGCAGGTTTGTCTTTTATTTATTTTTTCTTTTAGGCGAGGCAGCCCTTGGTGGACCTCAGAGATTGCAAGGACCTTGTCAGCTTACAATCTCTCATTATTGTTTACTTCTTACGCCTACAGCACCTGGTCTTCCTAGGTGGTCTCCCATGCAAGGACTGAGCGGGCCAAACCCTGCTTAGCCTGCGAGATCAGACGGGACCTGCTTGTTCAGGGTGGCATGGCGGTAGACTACTTGTTTCTTAATTTAAACCTAATCAGGTTCCACGGCATCTGGCTGCTAACTGGTAGGCGCTTCAGTGACTCAACTAGTCCAGAGCGTGACAGGATTCTAGTTAAAGCAGCTACAGAAGCAGGCCAGCTCCTGGGAGCCCCGGGGTGTTCCAAGTGAGTCACTGTGGCAAAGGGAACTAAACTAAAGCTGTGTGGCCTTCTGGCGCCTTCGGGGAGGGGCCATCCCTGGGGATAAGAAAGGAGAGGGACCTGGAGTCTGGGCAGCAGAGGACAGGAGGGGGGGTCGGGCAGGGAGAAGCCAGGCCGCCGTGCACGCAGCTGGCATGGCTCCCGCCACGGGCCTCCCTGCGTCTGTACAGTCCCCTGAGCGCCACTGTTGGTGGGGGGCGCCATGTCAGTCTGCAGGGACCAGATCCTGCAGACAGTGGGTTAGCCCGAGGGGGTGACTGACCGACACCCACAAACCCACCCAGGGGCCTGGGGAGGAATTGCATCTCTGTCTGCCAGCGTCCAGAGCGCCCAGACATTTGCAAAACATGCTGGGGAAACCGAAATGCAGGAGCGGGGCCAGGAAGGTGGCAACCTCGCAGGCCGGGCCAGGCCACTGCCTGTGGATGACGAGCCAGGAGAAAGATGGGCTGGGCTGGCACCGAGGGGAACCCTGAAGGCCACCATCACTTAGGAAGCTGCCAGG
>NW_011889161.1:34297-37867 GCF_000151845.1 Pteropus vampyrus | reverse complement strand
CTTCGCCTCCTGGGGGGCCCCATCAGAGCCCGAGTGGGAGTGGCCTGTGAGCAGGTGTGTGTGTGGGGCAGCAAGCCTTTCCAGTACCTGCCAGCGCAGAGGCTGGTCTTTAACTTCAGGGAAGGGCAGAAGGCCAGGTGCAGTTGAGCCTGGGAAGGACGGGAGGAAGAGACCTCCACAACTTACTCATAAGTGAATGAGTAACCACAGGGTGATCTGATCATGAACTCCTAGCTGGGCAAGTCATGATGAGTTGTCATTTCCCAGGCCCATAGCTTCCTTAGTAAAAGGTCAATCTTTACCTTAAGTGAGCTGTGTCCATTGTTCTTATGCATCTAGGACAACATAGTTTTGAGAAGTCAGAGTAATTTTCTTTCCAGACCCCTTTGAGGCATAACCACCCCATAGGCAGCAGTGGATGACCTGAAAATTCTCACATACCATCTACACTGTAAATGTCCACATATCTCTATATACTGTAAATGTTAAAGGTTAACTGACATGTACCCACCAGTGTAAAACCAGTGTGTGTTTCTCCATTTTGCCCCCCGGTAGTTGGTATCTGACTCGTGTTGTTACGGCTCCTTGCTGGGTAGTTAGCATGGCCTCTGTGACTCTACCTGGAGAAGATTCTGGATGCTTCCTCTTGGTATCCCCTAGGCTCACTCCACATCCCTTTCCCTGTGCTGATTTTGCTTTGTATCTTTTGTCATAATAAATCATAGCGTCCTCCTAGCTTTGGGTGTCACCAGCATGTGACTCTAGCAGATCAACAAACCTGGTCTTGGGGTTCCCTGACACATGGCCCATTACAGAAAAAAAGCCTGAGGAGCCCATTCTGCATAAATATAAACACTACATTGTCACACCTAAGAAAATAATTATTCTGCACTATAATCTAACATCTAGTCTATATGCAAGCTTCCCAGTTGCCCCCAAATAACTGTTATAGCTTTTTCTTTGAACCAGGATCCAATCAAGGTTTGCACATTATATTTTCCTCCTTTACATATGCATTCATTCATTCCTTTGTCCAGGAATTAACTTTGTGAAGCGACCAGGACAGCTGTCCTGTGAACTGTCCCAGACTCCAGGTGGTGATTGTCTCCCCGTGCACCATGGAGAGCCTTCCTTCCTCTACGTCCTGAAAGCCCAGGTGCAGACCTAAAGGCTGGCTGAGGGCCCCCTGGACTGGCCACGAGGGGTGCCGCTGCGCGAGAAGGGGCGGCTCTGGCGGGGGCAGCCCATGGGCGGGGCGCTGAGACTCGTGCAAAACCCGACTGGGACCACTTTTCTCCAGCCCTTTCGCCAATTTTTGATGGTCTGCGCCTGAATCGAAGATTCTTTGGGGGCCGCATAGGTTTTCCTGCAATCCTACCCTTCCTTCTGCGCGTGCCCGCTGTCGTTCGCTAAAGAAGAGCCTTCTCTCGACAACCCGGCTGACCCCTAAAAGGCGGGCGTCTACGCCTACGGACCTCCCTGCAATTCCAACTGCCCAGCGCTGTCCTCCTTGCGGGGTCCGGGGTCCTTGCGGCGGTGGCGTGCGGTGTGGGCGAGGCCGGCGTGCGCGCCTGACGTCAGGCCGCGCGCCCGGGAGAGGCCGGCGCGCTCGTGTGACGTCACAGCGCGCGCCCGGGCGAGGCCGCTGCGTCGCTCGTGAGCGGGGGTCTTCGCGGTTGTCACCATGGTTCCGCGCGTGCAGCTTCCCCCTGAGATCCAGCTGGCTCAGCGCCTGGCGGGAAACGAGCAGGTGACCCGGGATCGGGCGGTGAGGAAGCTCCGGAAATACATCGTCGCCAGGACTCAGCGGGCCGCAGGTTGGCGCTCGTGGGGACAGGTGTGGGCGCGGGGCGCCTCGCGGCCGGGCCGGGCCGGGCCTGGCGGGAGGCGCCTCGGGGCAGCCAGGGGGCGGGGACGGTTCGGCCTGGGTGGCCTCCGAACCGCGTGGCGCCTCCTCGTGGCCGGGCGGGCCTGCGGGCGGTGCTTCCCTCTGGTCCTCGCGGCATTTGTCACCGCGTCATTCTCCTTGTGTAATTATTGGGCTGTCGTTTGAGTTTTAGTGTAGTGGGCGCTTCGCGAGGGCAGAGAATGTGCTTTTTGTCAGCTGGCTTCCCTAACAGAGGTTCTCAAAGCGTGGTCCCCCCATCAGCAGCTTCAGCATCACCTGGACATTCGTTTGAAAAGCACGTTCTGCTGAATCAGAAACTGGCCGTAGGGTTATCAATCAGGGCGTTAAGAAGCCCTTCCGGTGATTCCGATACCGGGGCTACGGTCTGAGGACCACCGCTCCGGCAGCACCGTGTTGGACTCAGTAAATTCGAGTGATTTTATGTATCTTCTTCCCTTACTAGCCCGATGAGTTAACTTTTTCTTAAGTTAAATTTGAAGTATAACATAAAAATACACAAACGCCAAGTGTAACGCTGGATGAATTATCACCAACAAATTCACTTGCGTAGCCACTATCCAACTCAGGAAATGGTGGCTCACTCAACTTTGGTTTTCCAAAAATGGAGTGCAGTGCCTGATACTTGTAGGTTCTCATTGTTTCTTGAATGAACGACATGGCAGTTCCCTGGGGGAGTCCCACAGGTACAGGCCTAGTGAGTTCTGAGTTAAGACGATAGCTTGAGACAGGAGGGCCACGTACTTTTACAGTAATAGGACTTAAGTCTAGTTCAGGTAGTTACATTTCTCTGGCTTTGTTCCTGGCCCTAAAAGGTTGGGTTCACTCAGTCTGAGTGTTGCTCTTTTTGGCGCAGGTGGTTTCACTCATGATGAGCTGCTGAAGGTATGGAAAGGACTGTTCTATTGCATGTGGATGCAGGACAAGCCGCTCCTCCAGGTGAGTGTATGGGAAGGCAGCGGGAGAAGCTGAGCAACAGTGTCAGGGAGGACAGGGGCGTGTGGTTGACCCTGATTTTAATGTAGCTGAAAACGCGGGGGGAGGTTTTATAACTTTGATGATTTTATTTTTTTAATGGCCGGAGGGCCAGGACGTTTGGTTAGAGTGGATCTTACACTTGCTGAGTAGAGCACCTTAGCCACACAGGTGACCACCAGTGCAGGTCATCGCCTGGGTCGTCGGTCATGTTTGTGAGAGATCGTAAACAGCGCTGAAATGATAGAAACCAAGAGAGAGAGGGGCCAGGTCTTCTCAGACACAGATTTCTCCCACAGTCTTTTTTTTTTAATTGTCTTTTAAAAAAATAGACTATTTTTTAGAGCAGTTTTAATTCACAGCAAAATTGAGGGAAAGAACAGAGATTTCCCATACACCCCTACTCCCACACATGTCCGGCTGCTTCTGTTACCAACGTCCCCACCCAGGTGGTACGTTTGTTATGATTGATGAAGCTACATTGACACATTGTCATCGTCCAAAGTCCATAGTTGACATCGCAGTTTTCCCCAGTGTACTTCCTGTGGATCTGGACAAATATACGGTGACATGGATCCATCAGTGTGATATCTCACAGAGTAGTTTCATGGCCCTAAAATGCTAGCCTTTTTAGAATAGTGTTTCTCAGAGTATCAATTGTTTGCTCTTCTTCAAGCTCCCCTGGGCGG
>NW_011889161.1:31820-34247 GCF_000151845.1 Pteropus vampyrus | reverse complement strand
GTTTCATGGCCCTAAAATGCTAGCCTTTTTAGAATAGTGTTTCTCAGAGTATCAATTGTTTGCTCTTCTTCAAGCTCCCCTGGGCGGTGAGGGTGTTATTTAAAATGCAGATTCCCGTGCTGTATTTTATGCCTCCTAAGCTAGAGTCTCTCAGGGAGGCTCTGGAATTTTCTATTTAGCAAGTGCACTAGGTGATGCTTGGCCAGCGACACAGGCAGGCAGCGAGTAATTTATAGGGGTCCGGTTGGCCCCTCTTTCTTCTGCGTAGGCGGCTGCACATCCTGAGGTGCCCTGCTCTGTTCTGCCCTGTCTTGTCCCTTCCTTTGACTGTCAACTTCTGTTGGTTGGGGCTCAGCCTTTGTCATGAGGGCAGTTGCTGCCCCAGCTGTGGGGGGAGGCCTTTCACAGGAGGGGTGTAACTTGAAAACTTCAGCCCCCTGGGCTGGATAAGCCTGTGGAAGCCGGTTCTCGTGATGAATGGACAGTCAAGTGCGTTTATCTTTCTGCTGTCACTTGTTGTAAAGATCACGTTTCTGTAGAGGCTGAGGGAGCTTTTTTTACTCAGGAGGAACTAGGAAGGACCATTTCCCGGCTCATCCATGCTTTTCAGACAACAGAGGCACGTGAGTATCCTCGCCGTGGTTGGGCCCTCTGTAGGGCCGGAATGGCTGGTGCTCGGCCAGCCAGCACATCCCGAACGCTTGGGTCTAAGATCTAGAGCAGGAGAGGGCCCGTTAGCTGGTGTCTGCGGTGCTTATGTGTGGGACACTAACGCGCGTTCGCTTATTTACCCAAAACACACTCGGTTCAAAAGTCTGAAGGGCTGGCATCTTATATTTAAAATACAAATGGGAGGTTAGTGCAGTGTCACCAGGCCGCTTGACTGAGTCTCACCTGACAGCGCAAAGGTCCTCGGTGCGTTTCTCTAACTCTGGTTTTTGTCTTGATCAAGATAAGTAGTCCCGACCCTGCTGCCTGCCTGTGGGGTCACCTGGGAGTCTTTAGAAATCTGATACCCAAGTCTATGGCCGTGCCACCGTGAACAAGCCCGGTCCTGTCCGATCTCGGAGGCTAAGCAGGGTCGGGCCTGGTTAGGACTTGGATGGGAGACCACCTAGGAAGACCAGGTGCTGTAGGTGTAAAAAATTAAAAAATAAGAGATTGTAAGCTCACAAGGTTCTTGCAATCTGTGAGATCAACCAAGGGTTGCCTCGCCTAAAAAAATAAAAATAAAAATAGAAATCTCGATATCCAGACCTTGGTCTTAAAAAATCACGCTCCGAGGGCAGGGCCTGGGCAGCAGCGTTTTCGGCGTCCCCGTGCGTCTCCGAGGGCGGCCCAGGCTGGCAACAGACGCCGGGCCCGTTGCCGGCGATGCCTAAGTGCCGAGGGCGGGCTCGGCTCAGTGAGACTTAAGTAGGCAAAGGAGTCAGAGCTGGGGGGTCCGCAGGGCATCTCAGGAGTTATCGGGGTGGGGGGGGGCGGGGTACCGTCCCTTTGTGCCCTCACCTTCTCAGAGCCAGCGGAAGAGCCTGTGACAGTGGAATGGGTTAGTGGCCCGTCCGCTGCCGAACCATCGGACCAGCCCTTCGCTGTTGGAGAAGCCTGTTCGGGAGCTTCCGCTGCCCCGTCGTGTGCTGAGCTCGGGGCGGCGGCTTGTCCTCCGAGGCCTCTCCTTGGCGTGGAGACAGTCGTCCTCTCTTGGTGTCCTCACGCAGTCGTCCCTGAGTGTGTCTGTGTCCCCATCTCTTCTCATAAGGACACCTGCGAGATTGGATTAAGGTCACTCCCGTGACCTTATTTTAACTTAATTACCTGATTAAAAACCTAACGTTTAAATGAAGTCGTATTCCGAGGTGTGGGGGTTAGGGCTTCGACAGGAGTTGGGGGGACACAGTTCAGCCCGTAGCACTCTGATTGTGACATGGCCGTTCTCAGCAGGGTTTTGTGCTTGATCTGGTGGGGCCAGTAGCGAGGTCAGGCTTGGGTGTCAGGCGGGGCCCTCAGCGCCAGCCAGGCGGAGACGGCCTGCGGGAGAGGTGGCCTGGCAGCCGCCTCTCTTGCTGCTGGCTTTGCTGTCTTTGCGCTTGTCCTTCGGAGAATATGGCTGCTGTTCGGGGTGTAGGTGAGTTCCGCTTTTCTCTCTGGGGTCCCCCATAGCCTTATTTCTAAGCCAGATTCGTGGCACCGCCTCACGGCTGAGCAGCACAGGGGCTGGCCACACGCCGTGTCCCGACCAGCTTGTCTCGCGCACTCGCCTCGTTTCCCAAAGCGGCTTCCACGTCCCTCTGTGACGCTGCTGGCCTTTCCTTCCCAGAGCACCTGTTCCTTCAGACCTTCTGGCAGACCATGATCCGCGAGTGGACGGGCATCGACCGGCTGCGCCTGGACAAGTTCTACATGGTGAGGAAGCTGCCTGCGTGCCCC
>NW_011889161.1:28600-29952 GCF_000151845.1 Pteropus vampyrus | reverse complement strand
CGTGTGTTCAAGGACTGTTTTCAACTTGATGGTGGGTTCTGAGTCAGGACTGAGTCTCCTCGTGATAATGTGCATCAGCTGTTAGTGCGCTCAGCTCTGTGGTCAGCGGTAATGGTTCCTCGTTCTAGAAATAGTTCGTCCAGACTTTTGTGGATGGCGGTCCTTGTGCTGGGGTGATCTCTGTTCCCCCAACTGCAAGGGGCCTCATTTCTGCTGACAACAAGCAGCTCTGGGCTCTGCTGGGTCTTAGCTCCTCCCCCCGCCCCTCCCAGAGGCCCTAGGAGCACACAGATGCCTGGCACCTGGATGCCGCCGAGTCATGGACAGCAGCTGTCCCAAACTCGGGGGCCAGTCACAACACAAAATGGGCCTCTGAAGTGCACACTTTGAACTTTTTTAAGTTTATTTGAAACTTTGTAACTTTTTTCTGAGTAGTACACGCTCAGTATAAAGAACTCAGAAATTTATAAAACGTTAAAAAGCAATTTTAAGTCCAACGTGTAACTTTTACGATGCTGCATCGTTCTGTGCGCATGGTGCAGGGCCATCGTATCAGACGTGATATTTGCAGGCTGCTTTTTTTGAGCTGACTCATGTTCTATAGCATGATTTTTTGTGGGAGTGGGTGAGGGTAGGGGGCTCAGAAACATTGTGTTTCGAATTGACTTGTGATTACAGAGTGCACGTGACAGGCGTGTGTGTGGATGCTGAGGCCCGCCCTGCAGCAGGGAGGCCGGCTCCCGGCCCGGGGTGTGCTGCCGCTCATCTTCCCGATGGCGCAGTCAGCAAACGCGGCCTCGGCCCCTTTTCCCCGTGTGGAACAGTCAGTGGGAGTTGGACTGTAGCTGCCTAAGCTTTTCTAAGTTCAGAAGTCCTGTAGGCGGCTCCCCTTTGGGGCAGGAGTGCCTCTGGCTGTGAGTGGTTTTCATCTTTGAATGCCCTTGAGGACCTTGCGGCCGAGGGTCTCACTCACTTCAGGACCTTGGGCTGTGGGTTACCCAGTAGGGAGCTAGTGGCTGAAATGGAATTAAGTGATAAAGGGGACAACTTTATTTTAGTTAATTTCTTACTGGTTTGCAAGTAGTTGCAACCTCCTTGTCCTTAGTAATTCAGGGCAAAGATCGTCTCGAGGCGGTGGGTACAGTCCCATTGCCCTGGGGTGACCAGTGCTGCTGGGAGATCCCTGGCCTTTCTCGCTCTGGCAGCAGCTGGACTCTGGTTTGGTCGGTGTGTGTTGTCCTTCCCCGCCCTGGAGGAGGCCTGCGCACCTGCCCGGGCCGCACACACCGTCACTTTCCCTCCCCTCACCGGTGGGCGCCGCTGTTGCCCCGCACCCTTGCGGTCATCCAGGT
>NW_011889161.1:22573-27535 GCF_000151845.1 Pteropus vampyrus | reverse complement strand
GGGTTACCCAGTAGGGAGCTAGTGGCTGAAATGGAATTAAGTGATAAAGGGGACAACTTTATTTTAGTTAATTTCTTACTGGTTTGCAAGTAGTTCCAACCTCCTTGTCCTTAGTAATTCAGGGCAAAGATCGTCTCGAGGCAGTGGGTACAGTCCCATTGCCCTGGGGTGACCAGTGCTGCTGGGAGATCCCTGGCCTTTCTCGCTCTGGCAGCGCTGGACTCTGGTTTGGTCGGTGTGTGTTGTCCTTCCCCGCCCTGGAGGAGGCCCGCGCACCTGCCCGGGCCGCGCACACCGTCACTTTCCCTCCCCTCACCGGTGGGCGCCGCTGTTGCCCCGCACCCTTGCGGTCATCCAGGTCGCTTAAAGAATTCTGCTGCCCGGGCGGAGGGACCTGAGCGTCCTCAGGCGCCCAGGAGCGCAGATGCGTCTGGACCACTGCCCGCTGGTGTCTGCAGCTCCCTGCCCTGGGCCTCAGACCCTTGGAACCAGAGTGCCAGGAGGTGTAGGTGACCTTCGCGGGCCATGTGCTCTGCAGCAGGACCTGGGAGCAGGCTCATTCCCTCTGTGGCCTGCATCTCCTTTTTGGCATTTGCTCTGTCCCGATGTGCCTCCCTGAGCAGGTCCCAGTGAGGACAGCAGGGAGGGACATGAGACTCCGACAGGTGGTGGAGGCCTCCTGTCGCATCAGGCCTTGCCCCCAGTGTCTGGAGGACAGAAGGGGGCCTGCGTCAGTGCGCGCATCTTGGCTTCGTAGCTGAGTGTCAGTCACGCTGTGCGTTCTGGTGCTCGCACGGTCACATAGGTCCAGAATTGCAGGGGTCCTTTGTGTGGGAACGGACTCGTGTGCATGCGCACATTGGCGTGTTGGAAGATGGGGCGCCTGCCCGTGATCGGGGTCTGTCAGCCCCGCTCGCGCGGACACCGGTGCCCTGGCGTCTGTGTCTTCCTCAGACAGATGGAGCAGCTGCTGGACCTGCTGACGACGGAGATCCTGCACCCTGACAGCGGGGCCCCCAGCGGGGTGAAGAGCCACTTCATCGAGATCTTCCTGGAGGAGCTGGCCAAAGTGGGCTCCCGCGAGGTGAGGCGCGGGGCGCGGGGCGGGCGGCTGCGGGCCCGGGGGCCGGGAAGAGGGGCTGACGCGGCCTCCCTCCCGCAGCTGACGGCAGAGCAGAACCTCAGGCTCATCGATCCCTTCTGCACAATCGCCGCCCAGACTCAGGAGTGAGTGCCCGGCCTCCCTCCACTGGGTTCTTCAGGGGACCGTCTGGGCCAGGTCGCTGTTATGTCCCCAGGACAAGGCACCAGGGGCCCTGCTGGGCGGTGGGTGGGAAAGGTGGGCACGGGAGCCACGGTCTCTCCCCCAAGAGTCCCACCCGCCATCACGCCTGCTGCCCCTTCAGCCCCGTGGTCTTGAATAACGTCGCTCGAGGCATCTTTGAAGCGATTGTGGAACAGGCCCCGCTCGCCATCGAAGACTTGCTGAACGAGCTCGGGGAGGAGGAGGCGTCAGAGGGCGCCGAGCAGGAGCGGGCTGCGCGGTCCGAGGAGCCGTACGGGAAGCCCGAAGGTGGGGGTTACAGGGGTTACAGGTGACTGGCGCCACCTCTGTGCCACCTGCCCTGGTCCCAGCCAGCAGCGGTCCTGTTGGGGTCCCCGCACACACCTCCTGTCCGGTCCCCTTGTTTCTGGCCTCGGCCCGGCAGCCAGGCATTCTTTAAAAACGAGCCCACGCGCCACTCGCTGCCCTAGCCCTCGCTCCAGGGCCCCCGTCCTGAGATGCCCTCTGTGACCCCCACCCCCGCTCCCGAGGATGCCCGCTCGTGACCCCCACCTTGCTCCTGAGAACTGATCGGCCCCACGTCTTTCAGGACGTCTCCTTGTTTCCAGGCCTGCGGCGGCCCCGCTCCCCTCAGCGTGAGGTAGTCGGGGTCCCCTACCATCTCGTGCTCTGGGCTCCCCTAGTCTACTCCTGTGTGCTTGGCCCAGGTCCTGGGCCCTGGCAGACGAAATTGTCGGTCTCAGGTGTACGTATTAGAGCCTGTGACACCTGGTGTGCGTCCTTTGATTCCAGGCTCCTTCTGTGGAGCTGAACTGGACGTGAGCGAGGAGCAGGCCGGAGATGATGAGGACAGTGCCAGCGCCGTCCTCCAGGTGGGTGGCCTGGGCTTGCGGCCGAGCACTCAGCCTCTGCCGCCCACTGCACCGCCGACTGTGGGAGCCGGCAGGGCTGGAGGGGAGGAGGCACCATGAGTGGGCATGGCAGTGGTCTGGCCGAGACTCAGGGACCCCTTGTCTGCGGGAACACAAGTCCTTGAAAACGGTTGGGGGCCGGGCGCCGGGGACTGGGCTCAGAGGCCTCCCCTGCCATTGACCACCCAGGTGGGCCGCGGCCCGCTTCCTGGGTGCTGGGCAGGCCGGCGGTGCAGGCTGAGGGGTCGGCGCTGGGGCCGAGAGGCCCAGACCGGGCGTGTAGCAAGCTCACGAGTAGGCTTTAAATCCTGACAACTTGTGGAATCAGTAAGAGTTTATTTATTGGATTAAAGTTTATCAAAGTTAATTCTACTTGTTCTAATGTGGCCGCCAGAGGACTTGAAGTCGCAGGGGCTCACCTTGGCGGCCCCTCACGTTTCTGTCGGGCAGCGCTGCCTTGGGGCCCGTTTGCTGCCTTGTGTGCTGTAGACAGTCCCCTGGGCCAAGGGGACAGCAGGAGGACGTCGGGGCGTGCCCTGGTGGTCCGGGCGCTCCTCTCTACTCGGCCCACATACTGGGCGGTGACTGACGCTTCGCCTTCGCGTCTCTGTACGGCAGTTCGACTACGAGGCCGTAGCCAACAGGCTGTTCGAAGCAGCCAGTCGCCAGAGCACCCCCTCTCACAACAGGAAGCGTCTCTACAAAGTGGTCCGAAAGTAAGTGTCTCTCGGGGTGACCGGCCCGTCCTTCCCACCACCCTTAGGGCTGCCCATCCCCCCTCTCCCAGTGGCCTGCGCCAGGCGGGAGGGCCGTCCTCAGCGTCCGAACTTGGTGGGGAGAGCCCGCCCGCCAGCTCGGGAGGCTGGAGGCCGCGGGGTCGCCTTCTCTGGTGCGGCCACCTGCGGGAGCTGCGGCCTCCCGGGTGACCACCCCTCTCTCTTCCAGGTTGCAGGACCTCGCAGCAGGTGAGCCCTGGGCCGTGCGTTGAGGCTGCTCTGGGCGGCGGGCATCCTGCGCGCTCCGGGGGCGGGGAGGGCGTCGGGTCACGTCGGTCCTGCAGCACGGACAGTTGCAGAGCTCCCCCTGGCGGCCGGGGCTCTGCGGGCTCCGTCTGTGGCGCTCGCGAGTTCAGTGCTGGGCTGGCGGAGGGCGGGGGAGGCGTGCTGGGCTGCTGGCCGCATCTCCAGGCCTCAGAGCGGCTGGTGCAAGTGGTGCCTCTTATTCTGAAAGACAATCTTCTGGAAGGTTCACGATTAGAGATGTTGCATTTTCCCCGAGCGTTTCATTATAAGATTTTTTTACACGTGTGACAAAGTTAAAAGGATTTTACCACGAAGACCTGTACGTCCACCGCGTTTCTGCACCGGTGTCTCCCAGTCCATGCTCTGTCACCTACCTGCCCTTTGAGCCCCCTCTCCCCCGTGCGGCCGTACCCTAAATGCTTCATGTTCATCAGGAACGAAAGTCGGGTATCTGTTGGACGTTTACTTGCACCGAAGTGCGCGAACACTGGGCACGTGGCGGCTGCGAGCAGTGCGCAGGCCAGAGCGACACGAAGCCCGTCCAGTAGGGGGCCCTAGCGCCGCCCCAGAAAGGGCTTTTCCCCGCGTAATCGTGTTTCAGAAGGGAGCTGTGATATGTCCCGATCGCTCCGAGAACCGGCTCCTGTGTGTGTCGTGCTGAGCGCAGTTTCCAGTCGAGTCGTGGCGGGCCGGGTGACGTGGCGAATGCGCAGAGTGAACCCGGCCTGCCCTCAGCGCTGACCACCCGCCTGGGTCCTTAGGCCTCTTCCCTGAGGATGATGTCCCGGAAAGGGCCTACAGGAGTCTGCGGGAAGGACGGCGGGCGACGAGGACCGAGAAGCGCGGGCCCAGGTCCAGGCTGCAGGACAAGACAGGTAGGACTAGCGGTGTCCGCCGGCCTCCTGCCTCTAAGGGCACAGGCCCGCCGCCGTGGGCCTGCACGTCCTGGAGCTGCGGTGCCCTGGGCCAGGTCCCCGGCAGCAGTGGGGCTTCCCCCTGTGGCAGTGCCTCGTGCTTGTGCTGGCGGCGCAGGGTCACTGCTGTCTTTCCTGCCTCCCTCGTCTGCACCTGCCACTTGCTGACCCTTTTTCGTCCTCGATCTGCGTGCACGTGCTGGGTTTTGAGCCAGCCACTCTCGAGGGTCCCCCGGCATCCTGCTGTGCTCCTCGATTTCCGAGCTCGCCTCTCTCCCTCCCTCCCCTCTTCCCGCTGCTGCCCCCCTCTCCCTCCCCAGCTTGTCCGCAAGTGTGGCGAGGTGTGCCGGCCCTCTCTAAGGACTGCCCTGTGCTCTCGTCACACTCGGGTCCTGTACCCACTGCAGACCACCAGGGCACAGGCCGCCTGCTGCAGTGGAGCTGGGCTGTGCCCACAGTGCCCAGCGGGGTGGGGCAGCGGGGCCCGCAGGGGCGTCTGGGAGAGAGAGGGATGGCCCCACCTGCCATTTGACATGTGTCAAGCTGGTGCCAAGGTCTGGGGACCCGCCCTTTGAAGGGTCTCGATTCGCTCCTGCTGCAGCCCAAACCGCCTCCACCTGTGTGGCGTCACAACTGGGCCCTTGCTGCAGGCACAGGGCCAGCTGCACGTGGATGCCCGGCCAGCCCCACCCGGCCTCGCGCACGCGGCTCTGCACTGAGCTGGGTCAGAGCTCGCGGCCCTGCTGTCCGAGCCCGTCCCTCAGCCAGTGTCGTCTCCAGCCCCACACACGAGCCGAGGCCCGCCCGTCTCCCTTCCCCCGTCGGTCCTC
>NW_011889161.1:10782-20503 GCF_000151845.1 Pteropus vampyrus | reverse complement strand
TTCGGGTGTCCTGTGCCCCTCGCAGCGGTCACCCCGCTTCTCTCCTGTTCCCTTCCCCCTCTTCTCAGTGTTGATCTAGTCCCAGCTAGATGTCTGTGCTGCGGGACAGGTGACAGCAGACTGGGTCAGGAGTTGGGGCCCAGCCTGTGGGGAGGGCACAGCCTGCTCAGGGTCTCACAGGCTGAAATCCAGGTGTCGGCTGGGCTGCTGTCACACGCGAGGCTCAGGGTCCCCTCCCAGCTCCCCAGTTGTTGGCAGAATTCAGTTTTTTACAGCTGTAGGTCTAAAGTCCCCCTTTTGTCACCTGTCACCCAATGTCACTCCGAGCTTCCCTGGCCGCCCACAGTTCCCTGCCACATGCCCAAGGCCAGCAGGAGGAGCCTTCACCCCTGAGTCCTCTGCTGCTGCGTCTCTGAGCTCCGGCCCGCCCAGCCTGGTCCAGCCTACCAGGTGGCAGGGACATGAGGGCTGAATGCCAGAGTGGGCCTCTCGGACGCCCCACACCTGGTCCCCCCCTCTCCTGAGTCATGCCTCAGCGCTCGACCCCGGAGCAGAAGACCCAGGCCCGCCCCCCTTCTGCTCCTGGACCCTGCCCTGTTCCAGAGGGGGCATGGCCAGAGGGAAAGGAAGACACTGGAACGTTGGGAGCATCGTGGCCGATGGAGTCGGGAAGTGGCCCCAAGCCCGCTGGACGCCCGAACGGGTCCTCCTCGCCCACCAATGCTGCCGAGTTCCTGGGCCGGGGGGCAGGGAGGGGGCCGGGGAGTATGTTCGAGGTCACCCCGTCACCCCATCGCGACCCGCACGCCCACCGCCCCTGCCTCACAGTTGGTCAGTGCGTCCCTGCCCACCCCTGCCCTGCGGCGCCCCCAGCTCTGCCCTGCCTGCCGTCCCAAGCGCTGGGCACCCAGCCGTGGTCAGGCCTGCGGGGAGCTCCTGAGGAGTGGAGGACAAATGGGCACAGGCTGTTTGCCACCTGCCCCGGTCGTGGCCTGGAGCCTGGCCTGTGGGTGCAGGCCCCCGTCTGCCAGCGGAGAGCACGTGACCGAGCTGTCTAGGAGGGCGCAGCCCGAGGCCGGCCCTGTCTGCTCCCGGACAGGGCCAGGCGGGCTCTGCGCAGCCTCCTGCTCCATTGCTGACCTCGAGTCGAGCTCCCGGGGCCGAGTCCTGCGTCCAGGCCACTCGCAGGGCTCAGCCCGTGCTTCCGGCCTCTGTATCCCACGCCCCTCGGTCCTCGCCTGCTCCAGGCCTGGGACCGTGGCACCTCCTGGCACCTCATTTGCTTCAAAGCACCTGAGGCCTGCGCCTTGCCCTGGGAGTGTCCGTCCCGGGGAGGGGAGTGGGCGCCCATCTTGGCAGCCCCCGGCTCTGGGAGCAGAGCACTCCGTCTCCGGAGGCCGCTGTGCCACGCCGCCCTGCCTGCCGGTGCTCCGGGCTGTCTGCTCTCACCTGGGGGTCCAGGCAGGAAACCCAGGTCTTCATCTTTTCTGGGGATAGAAGTCTGGGCAGCCTGGGGACATGCAGTCACACTAGGAGCAGTGGCTCTTGGATGGGCGAGTGGCTGATGAGGAGCTGTGCCTGGCCGTGCCTGGCTCTCTCGAGATGCCCCCTGGCCCCAGGACTCCGACCCTGGCCCCTCCCGCGGCGCGGGGCAGCCACCGCTGTCACCGCCTGAGTCTGTTGGAAAGTGAGGTGAGGGTGGGCATTCTCATGGTGTCACCAGCAGCTGAAGGCCTGGAGGGACCTCATTGCTGTTTACCTTTTTGAAATAATTCCTTCCAGAAAGTTCTGGGCGATACATGCACATGCACTTTTTTCTAGATTAAAGCTAGGGGCAAAGTGTCCAGGCACTGGTCAGCCGTTCCGTGTGTCAGAAAGAGCTGCCTGCGAGCAGGTACTCCCCAGGGTACAAAGCCATCCTGGGGAGGAGGTGCGAGTCCACGTGGGGTCAAGGCACTGTTGTCCACCACAGCCAGGCCCCGGGGGTGGCGCCTACAACCACGCAGGCCAGCCTTCAGGGGGTCTCTGCCCAGGCTTCTGGTTGCCGTGAGGCGCCACTTCCTTTGGTTAAAGCAGATGCAGCCCAGGTGGACGTGGGCCCACGGCTGGCCTGTGGCGGGTCGGGGTGGTCACCGGTGGGGTGGCTCCTGGGCGCAGAGCTGACGCAGCGTCCCATCCAAGGGACTACCGCCGGGCTCCCAGAGGAGAGTGGGCTGGACGTGGGCTCGCTGGGCTCAGCTCCCGCCCGGGCCCCTGGGAGCACGGCTGAGCCACAGGGCCAGGCCCACCTGGGGGCCAGTGTTTTTGGATGCTCCCAATCAGTCGCTGGCCGTGAGGCGTGGCGGGCCTTGTCGAGGGCATCCAGGGCATGTGGGCCCCCGTGTTGGACATGGCCAGTGGCAGTTTGCACGTTTGGGGCCCCATGCAAACCGAGCCTGTGGGGTCCCTCTTTAAACTGTTGGGAGTGTCGAAACGGTGACAGGCAGTCTGGACCATGCCCCGAGCAACTGCCGCAGCCTCGGGACTGGCCCAACAGGAACCCGCACTGACCGGCCACATCCCAGTGATGGGGACCGGGGCTTGGGGCACCTCCACGCGTCTTGTGTAACTTGTGCCATGTTCTAAAGTCTGCAGAGCTCGGCGTTTTATTTCAAAACGCTGGCTGGTATTCACGTGCCCGGGGCAGAAGACGGGGTGGGTCTCTCCACCTTCCAAAGGCCTCCACGGCCCTGGGTCCCAGAGCAAGGGGCAGGAGATGAAGTGGCACCAGAGATTAGCTTCGCATCACAGTCTGGAAGGGTGAGGTGGGGACAGGCGTGCCTCCCACCGCATTCTGTCCCTGCCATGTTGTCACACAGCCCCTGTGGTGGCGCTGTTTGGGGGTCAGGTCCAGCATGGAACCTTTGGCCCGGAGTGTGGCGTGCGTTAGCATCTGTCCACTCCTAGGGGCCGCGTTGGCCGGCCATGCGGCCCTCGGTGGCAATGAGTGAGGAAGCTCCCACCAGGATACGAGCTGCAGCAAGTGACACCGTCACTCGAGCGTCTCATGGTGACACTGGGGAAGCCCATCACCGGGAGCTTCCGTGGGACGCGGGCCCGGCTCATTCTCAGCCGAGGGCAGGTCACTCACATCGGGCCGCTTCCTGTCCCCGCGCTCACAGGCCTTCCCTGCCGAGGGTCTTCGGGAGCGGGTGAGGGCGGGTTCCTCTTCAGAGGAAAAGTAAATGGGAGTGGAAGGAGGATCCACGTGACCCTGTGTGGCCCTCACGAGTGAAGGGGTCTCAGGTGGAATCGACAGGTGCTAACGTCACAAAAAGGAACAGCAGAGTTGCCTCCTGGGAGAGGCTCCGCTGCCTCTGAGGAGGTTTGCCAAGGTCGGAGGGAGATGGGGGAGGGGCCTGGATGGGATCACAGAGCTAGCACGTGATTTTGAGCCGGACCGTTGGCTCTCACGGATGTCACTGGCCCCCGGGAGTGAGGGCTAGCTGGTCACACTGCATTGGTGTCCCCTGCCTGATCGCGAGGCTGCCTCGAGGGGAGGTGGGAGAGAGTTCTCGTGTGAAGGACACACATGCAAGTATTCGAGGGTGGGGACCCTCGAGGCTGGCGATGGTGGTTGGTGTTTATTATCCGATTCTGTCTCTTTGCGTCTATGTATTTTCCTGTAGAAAATAGAAGAAAACAAATCTTTGGAAAATATTACTTTCATGCTTTCTATTTTAGTGTCACCTTGTAGGGTTTTAGGAACGAGATGTGTTTAAAAAGCCCAACATTTATGTGAAAACAAAGTAAATTTGCTTTAAGACAGCCTGCGCTGGTTTAGACAAACGATGTCTAAATCTAGATACAACATAAGGGCCATGTGTCGGGGTGGACCCCACGCGCGCATCCGAATGTGCCACAGGCACAGCCGGGCTCCCTGGGCAGGGGAGCCAGGGAGTCCCCTGAGGACAGAAGACTTCTGGGAAGGAGGCTGTGGGAGTCGCACCCTGGCGGGCAGCCTCCTTCCAGACCTGAACTGGAGGGGAATGTGAGCATTTTTCATGTTTAGTGGTTTTAACTCCCTCTTCCCGCCCTGCTTCTTCCCACCTGTGTGCTCAGCATCGTCATGCGGTCACGGCCTGGAGGGCCGCCATTCACTCTGACCCTTTTGCTGGATGTGCCCATCCCCCGTGGGTGGCCCGAGGTCCAGGTGCTGAGGAACTCACCAGGCTCCAGGCACGCAGACCAGCGTTCCTGCTCACCCTCCCCTGCTTGAGTGTCCCCCACGTCACTCAGCTCCGTGCCCACCTGCCTGGCCCTGGGCAGGACCCTCAGGCTTCCTCGCCAGCTGGCTTCCGGCTGGTTCTGCCCTCGGGTCAGCCTGCCCACTGCTCAGAGGCCTCAGCCAGCATCTCGGAACCCCCACAGCTCCGCCCTGCTCCCGCCTGAACCCCACTCTTGCTGCCTGACCCTCCCCCGTTACAGGTTCTCTGACCCTGCTCCTGGGGGCCAGGGCCTTGACCTTGAGAGGACAAACCACACAGCTTCCATGCTCACCTGTTCAGTGACCCACAGACCCCGTGCTTCCCGATAAGTAACTGAGGCACGAGGCTGGGCCCAGGCCTCAGCGTGTCTGTCCCTGGGCCGGAGCTGGTCTGCAGGGCGCCAGGCAGTGGGGGAGCCAGAGAGCCGTGCCTTGGTTTCCCCATTTGTCACACAGGGATTGGCAATAGTCCATGCCTCGGAGGTGGTTAAACGACTCAGTAAATTAATACGTGTCGAGAGTTTAGCAGCACAGAGCACTTGTGGGCGAGCGTTAGCAACTTGATTTTTTATCGGGGTTTTTTTTTCACTCTGCCTGTGCTGAAACAACCCTGGCCCCCAGGCTTCGGGAGGACGTCAGGAGGTGGCCGTGGAGTGGGGGACACCAGCGGCGAGTTGGGGAGTCCCGGACTCTTTCCACGAAGGGAACCTGCGTGTTCTCTCCCAGTGACAAGCGATGCCCTCGGGGAGACGCAATCAAACGGCTTCTTTCAGGGAAGTTATATTTTTGGAGAGGCTTCTTGCAACCTAAAAGTGCATCGTTGCTTAAGAAAAAAGAGGCAGTTTTATTGCTTAAACCACCGGAGACAGGAGGCCCGTCAGCCCCCGTGTCAGCCTCGCCTCCCTTAGCGCTCTCCCTCCGGATTTAAAGGCTGTGTCACAGCAGTCATTTGTGCCTCTTAATTAGTCAACTATAAATAGGACGGACTGCGCTAGAAGCAGCAATGAGCAGCCCACGAAGTGAATCGAGTCAGAGATGCCTGATGGCCGCTGGGGGAAAACGAAGGGCCAATGCCCTTCAGCCCCTGCTGCCCCAGCTCCTGGCCTGGTGGCTGGGGCGGCTGCGCCCTAGGGCCTGTGAGGGGTGCGGTTCTGACCCGGAGCCCACCTGCCCTCTCTGTGGCCTCGAGGAGCCCCAGCCCAGCCCTGTACCAGGCCACCATCCACCCCACAGTGTGAGGCTTCATGGAGACGGGACTGCACAGTGAAGGGACACCCCGGCCTGAACAACAGGGGGTGGCGGGAGCACAGGGTGGACCCAGGACTCCTCGGGGTCTGTTGGGGACTGAGCAGGAGGCCACCCGCCGAGACCCCCACTCATGCTTCCCTCTGCTTTTGGGGAGGTGAGTGAGACGAGTCGTCAGGCCAGGGCCAGATTTTGTGTTTATTTAAAATTTTGGCATTTTGTTTATCATTGATTTTTTGGGATCGATTTTAATTGATTAATATATTGTGTTAAAGTATTCATTTATCTCAATTGTGGCGTTTTGGTGCCTCTTAAATTTTTCATGCAAATGAGCAAGGCTCCCGCCAGCCTGCTCGCATGTGTCCCTGGAGGACCCCAGGCTGCCCCTCCCACCAGCTGTCTGTCTGTCATACACCCAGTCTGCTGCTGACACAGCCGCACCCTCTGGCTCAGCGAGATGAGAGGAGCAAAGAGTGAGGACCCCGTAGTGGGCAGGGGGGTCTGGACCCTCGCGCCCCACCCCCGGCCCCGGAGAAGCGTGATGAGTCTGTGGTCCGCACGCCTGCCCCCTGCTGCAGGCTGGGCCAGTCTGCTTTATTTCCTAAGAAGTAAACGTAAAACAAAAGGAAAACCAAGCAAACGCCTTGCCAGGGTGACGAGGGAAAGAAACCAGGATTAAGCAGTTAAACAGCAGGGGGACGACAGACAGGTTTTGTTTTACCTCGTGTCTTTCTTGTCCCGCCTCCAATGCATCCTCGGGCATCAGAGCCGAGGAGTGGGAGGGACAGAGCATGCGCCTGGCCAGAGTGAGCAGGTGTGCGTGCAGTGTGCGTGCGGGTGTGCGTGAGAGTGTGTGTGCAGGTGTGCGGGTGCGTATGCGGGTGTGAGTGCAGATGTGAATGCGTGTGTGTGCGAGTGTGCGTGAGAGTGTGCATGCATGTGTGTGGGTGTGTATGCGGGTGTGAGTGCAGATGTGCATGTGTGCGTGTGTGCAAGTGTGCATGCATGTGTGTGTGTGGGTGTGAGTACGGATGTGCATGCGGGTGTGCGTGCGTGCGTGCGGGTGTGCGAGAGTGTGCATGCATGTGTGCGGGTGTGTATGCGGGTGTGAGTGCAGCTGTGCATGCGTGCGTGTGTGCGGGTGTGCGTGCGTGTGTGTGTGTTCGTGCGTGTGTGCGAGTGTGTGAGCTGTGCATGCGTGTGTGCGAGTGTGTGTGCGGGTATGAGTGCAGATGTGCATGCATGCGTGCGTGCGTGCGTGTGGGTGTGCATGCAGGTGAGTGCATGCGTGCAAGTGTGCATGCAGGTGTGTGCATGCAGGTGTGCGAGTGTGTGAGCTGTGCATGCGAGTGTGCGTGCGTGTGTGCTAGTGTGTGTGAGGTGTGTGAGTGTGTGTGAGCTGTGCATGCGAGTGTGCGTGCATGTGTGCGAGTGTGTGTGAGCTGTGCGTGAGGGTGTGCGTGCGTGTGTGTGAGTGTGTGAGCTGTGTGTGCGAGTGTGTGTGAGCTCTGCGTGCGTGTGCGAGTGTGTGTGAGCTGTGCGTGCGGGCGGGCGTGCATGTGTGCGAGTGTGTGTGAGCTGTGCGTGCAGGCGTGCGTGTGTGCGTGCGTGTGTGTGAGCTGTGCGTGCGTGTGTGCGAGTGTGTGTGAGCTGTGGTGTGGGCGTGCATGCGGGCGTGCGTGCATGGTGGGAGGGAGGGCGGGACAGTGGAGAGAAGGCAGAGAATCCTCTGGGAGATGCTGTCTCCGGGGTAACGCGCTTCTCTGCTCTGATTAGGGCCGTGAAGTCAGTGACAGGTGTCGTCTCACAGCCAGGGAGACATGCAGGCGTGTCCCCCTCCATGGCTGGTTGACTCCTCGTCCAGTGCTCTCTCCTCTTCAGCTCGCCTCTAGCTGGTGGGCTTGTGTGGGTGCATTCAGGGCTGGCAGGGCCTGATGCCCCATCTGAGCTCTGGAGAAGGGGGAGCACTGGTTGGGGTGCTCGGCTGAGAGCAGCAGAAGCTAATCGGCCTAGTTCGCTTTGAAGGGATGTCACAGACTGCAGGGCCAGAAAAACAGATGGAAGCTTCTGAAAGCAACTCCCAACCTCGCTGAGACGCAGCCCATCGGAGCCCCCTCCTGCCGCACACTTGGCCGGGAAGCTTCCTGCCTGCACTGCTGCCGGCCTGAGCCCCTGAGTAGTCGAGCCCACCTGCGCCCCAAACACTCAGGCCGCCTGCTGAGCCTGGCGCCCTTGGCCCCCACCCTGTCGGAGCTGGAGCCGGGCCCTGCGCCCGGCGGCAGGGTCTGGGGATCGGAGCTGTGGCTCCTATGGGCAGCTCCAATGACCAGGGCACTTCCTGAAACACAGACAGGCCTTTCAAAATACATTGGCCATTAAAAGGGACGGAGCTGACATGCACAGCCAGCTGGACAGGGGGGGGGCAGGACGGGGCAAAGCGGGGTGGCTGTGTATGGGCGGCAGGGGACCCCTGTCGGGGTGGGATGAGCTGCGTGTCCTCTGCATCAGCGTCAACACCCGCTTGCAATACCGTACCGCGGCTTCTCAGGATGCCGCCGTCGAGGGACCGGGTAGAGGGTCTCTGTTATCTCTTACATCTGCACGCAAGTGTCTCGTTATCGCCAAATAAAGCCTTAATAATAAAGAAGAGACGGTGGCGGCCAGGCCAGGCCGGGCGCCATGCACGCTGGCCGCTGTCCACCCTCCCGGGCCCTAGGCCACCCAAAAGCTCAGGCCGGAGACTCAGCTTGGTTGCTTGAGACTTGCCGTCCACAGGCGTCTCTTGGCTGGAGACTGGGGGTGTCGCCTGGAAGACGAGCCCACACGCGTGACAGCGCCTCGCTCTTCCTGGCCCCCGCCGCCTCATCTGCCACCCGTCTGATGGATTTTGGCGCCGGTGTCCCCCGGGGGGCGGAATGGCACCCTCGGCAGCGAATCCCACGGGGCTGTCTTGCGCTTCCCAGCAGCCCGGCAGTTCCAGAGGCGATCAACGCGCTGGGTCTCCTGCTCTCAATCTCTTCCCTTCAGCTCCCCAGTGTCTCACGGCGCCTTCTGCTGGAGTCTGAGCAGTTCGCAGAGAAGAACGAGCCTGGGAGGGGAGAGCGCTGGCCTTTGCCGGCCTTGGCCGTGGACCTGGCGCCCACCTCCCGGGGGAGGCCAGCTGTGGGCCCCTGCCGGTGTCCTCGCTGCACGGACGTGGCGTCCGCCAAATGCAGACCCTCGAGGTGACAAGTCTCCTGATTCGCGTCACCTTGTATGACCTCGGTGTCCGAGGGAGCACGTCACAGGGCACGTGGGAGTCCAGAGTGTGACGCTCTGCGTTTGCGCCTCGGGGGTAGGGTAGCTGCCGCAAGATGGGGCTGGAGCCGGGACTCACCGGGACTGCTCAGCGGTGCAGAGCCCAGGGACGTCCGGCCACCGGGCTGGCGGACGAAAGAAAAACCAGCAAAGCAGACGCCTTCTCTGATTCTCCCGCTTATGGCTCCGTCTGCTACTTTCTCCCCATTTGTTACTTTTCTATTTATAAGCTGCTGGTGCTGTGTAATTTGATCTGGTCACAGTCACAGAGAAGAATTGAGAATGTGATTTTAGAAATGTCAGCAGAACAAGAATTTCTGTCATCTGGTGCGTCTGCTCCCTCTGCTCGGGGCCAACCTCACACAGGCAGGGACCGTCCCGGCATCCACAGCGGCCTCCCAGCCCAGAGACACGTTCCGAACACGCAGACACTCCTCCCATTTCCTTCCCAGCCGCGTGTGTGCGTGTGAGTGTGTGCGTGCGCACGTGTGTGTGAGTGTGTGCATGCGTGCACATACGTGTGTGTGCGTGTGTGTGCATGCATGTGCATGCGTGTGCGTGTGTGCATGTGCGTGCATGCATGCGCATGTGTGTGCGTGCATGTGTATGTGTGCGTGCATGTGTGTGCATGTGTGCATGTGCGTGTGCATGTGTGCGTGTGCGTGTGCGTGTGTGTCGGAGGAAGGGGTTGGAGAGGGTGAAGACTATAGATTTTAGAATCAAAAGTCAAATGCCGTTGAAGGAAGGCATGAGGGTTTTCGTTTTTAGCTTTTATTATTACATTAACCTGTTTATTAAAAAAAAGAAAAAAACCCACACACACCTCTTCCCAAATTCTAAGAGTAACCACTGTTTGTTTATTTAACGGGTTCTTTCATTTTTCTTTCATGGCTCATTTGTCCCCTGCTGTCTGAGCACAAGCAGGACCGGGGC
>NW_011889161.1:0-6307 GCF_000151845.1 Pteropus vampyrus | reverse complement strand
CGTGAAACTGAGTGGCTTAAAATAAATGTGTATTTATTTCTTGATTCGGGGGGTTGGCACTTAGTCTGGGCTCAGCTGGGCGGTTCTTCCGCTGCTTTTGACTGAGTTTGCCAGCATCTGAGGTCAGCCAGTGGTCAGTGGCCTCATTCTCATGACTGGTTGTTGGCTGGGGTGACGGGTGATTGGCTGTGTGCCTCTCAGCGTCCACTGGCCCGCCACCCACATGGCAGCACCCCAGGCAGCACGTCAAGACAACAAGCCCTGCAGGCAACGCCTTTTAAAGCTGCTTTTTTTTAAAAAATTCACTTATTAATCATGGTCAAATACACATAATATAAATGTATCATTTTGGCCATTTTTAAGGGTGCAGTTCAGTGGCTTTATTTAGAGCCCCGTCTTGCATACCTTTGCTGCAGTCTTATTGGCCACGGTGACTCTCAAGAGCAGCCCAGGGTCAAGGTCGTGGAGGAGTGCGGCTCTCGAAGGGAGGAGCTGAGCGTTACTGGGGCTGATCATGTCTCAGACACAGTTAGGCTGTGGAGCCTGTTCCCAAGGGGGCGGGTGGGCCAGATGCCCGAAGGCCGCCATTGAGGAAATGTGGCACGAGGTGGCCCTGACCCTGTGGCTTTGTGGGGAGACGATGTCTGATGGGGTTGTGGCAGCAGGGGCCTGGGGAGTGGCAGGCGATGGCAGGCATCGGATACAGGGATTCGGCCGGTGCTAGAGGCGTGGACCCTGGTCCAGTGTCCTGAGCGACATGCCCAGCCAGGCAGTTGGTCAGGTGCCACTGAGCAGATCCCGCCCGGGAGCCCAGGCAGGGGCAGAGCGGAGGAGGAGGGCGCCTCGTGGGCACACAGCCATCTGGTACATACAGCGAGGTCTTAGAGACCCGTCCTCTTCTGCGTCAGAGCCAGGCGGCCTTGAAACGCGACCTCTCCCTCAGGCGGGTTATACGCAAAGGCGTGCCGGGCTTGCTGTCAGACTCTCCGCGTCACCTGCTACCTTTGTCACCTGGGGTTTGATTACAGATTGTCTGGTGTTTGTGTGGCCCCAGCTGGGCTGGGGCTCGCAGTGACAGTGGCACAAGCCTGGGGGCCAGCCGGACCCCTGGGAGGGAGCCCCTCTGCAGACCCACAGCCCACTTTCATTCCCCTGGGGGGCCACAGCTGGAGCTGAGGAGGCTGGAGGGGGAGAGGCCCCGGGGGTTGGGGACTGGAGTCCTGCAGGTCTCCGGCCAGCGCCCCTGGTGGGTGCTTCGCTGTCGCGTCTCAGGTCACGCTCAGGACAGCTCAGCCTCAGGAATTCTCCATGATTAGCCAGGGGCCACCAGCTCCAACCGGGGAGGGTTTTCTCCAGGGGTGGGGCGTCTGCCCTCCCTACTTTTATTCAAATGAGTCACTGGAGAAAACAAGTTCTCTAGCCACAGGGATCAGGCTTTGCTGGTCCCAGCTGTGTGAGCTCAGGCACGTGACATAGCCGCTGTGCGCCTCAGCTGTCACCCCTGAGGTGGCGTTGGGGGGAGTGGGTGAAAAGCACCTGGAACAGAGCTGCACACGGAGGGCAGGCCGAGGGCGCGGGCTGCCGCCGCGGCCACCGCCGTCACTTTAGGCCCTTGTATTTGGCCCTGACTCTGATTCGCGGGGTCGGCGGGCGAGCCCTGGGGAGGGTCAGCGGGACACTTGCCGTCCACCTTCGTTCTTTATGTTCCTGTCGCCTCCTCCTCCCTGAGTCCCAGTGCCCAGAGGGTCAGGTCCTCGCTGGGTCCCAGCGGCCGTGGGCCGAGGGAAAGAATAAGGACAGGGTCGCTGAACGATGACGAGCGGCTCCGCTTCTCCGTGGGGTCCACTTCTGCTTTCGGGGGGCGGCTCCCCTTCCCGGCGTCTTTGCATTTGTAGGACACAGGCTACCTGAACGCGCCCTTCGGTCTTACATAAGGAACACTCGTGCATTGCAGAAAGAGAGAGGAAGAAAACACACGTTAGGGGCTGAGTATTTGGGGGGCTACGTCCCCCCCGAATTCTATGTGTTTAAGTCTTGTATTCAATGTGCGTTGGAAGAGACAGCATTTGGAGATGGTCCTGTAAAGCAGCATCTCAGATTCGGCGAGGTCCCCAGGGTGGGCCCTGACCCAGCGTCACGTCCTTGTAGGCCGAGGGGGTTAAGATCCAGGTGCCACTCGCCCCTGCCCCGGAGAGAGGCCCCGGAGGCCCCGCCCGGCTGCACCCTGCCACACCTGACCTCGGGCCTCTAGTGAGACAAACGTCGCTGTTCAGGCCGCCCAGCCATTGACACCTTGTTACTGCAGCCCTGACAAGCCAATTTGCTACATGAAGTTGAGAGTGCCCGTTCGTCCCTGGGAACCCACCGTCCAGGTCCCCAGGGTGCACTTGGCGGCACGGCCTTCCAAGCGTGGACGCGTGTTTGCGTCTGTTCACGCCGACAGTGCACGGATGTTGGCGGGGGCCTGGCAGGAGCCAGCGGGGGGGGCTGCGGGCGGGCCGGCGGGCGCCCTGCTGGGGAGGCAGGATGGAAGACCGTGAACGGGGAACACGCAGTCTGACTCAGATCCTGACAGGAGCCCAGGGGACTTTGGTAATTGATTTGGGAGAGACCGAGCAGGTGGGGGGATGGGGGAGGAGGACCCGGGACGCAGCCCTGCAGGGAGACCGGGGCGGGGCTTCGGAGAAACCTCCGGAATGGCTTTCCTCGTGTGACTTCACCTGGTCCTCCCAGCGACCTTAAGAGGCAGCGGGTGGCTCTGTCGGCCCTTTCGTGCATTCAGGAAACTGAGGCTCAGACGGCAAGATGACCGGCCCTGCCAGGTGACGATCCTGTTCCCCAACTGAACCACGCAGTGACAGTAAGTTCCAGGGAAAACCAGGCGCCTCCCCTTCCGACCCCCCCTCCCCACTCTGTGTCTGGAGGCGGGAACCCCAAGCCCTAATTAGCCCTGAGGAAAAAGGGGGCGCACGGGTTTCTGTTGCGGCTGCGGGGTGCACAGCCCCTGCCCATCTGATCTGTGTATGTGACAATGGGAACTACGTTGTCAGGGACTGACCCATGAGGACCGGGGCTGAAAGGAACAGCTCTGACGTCTGTCCACTCCCAGGCCTTTCCAAGAAGTGACGCTGAGCTCCTTCCACCGCCCAGGTGGTGGGTAGGCCAGTCGGTGGCCTTGCAAGGGGCCAGCGGGGGGAGGTCCAGGGGCCAGCGGGGGGAGGTCCAGGGGAGGGCGGGGTGGTCCAGGGCACTTGCACGTATCCACACCTCGTTTTTTCCCTTCCAGAAGCAACTCTTCTGTTATTCTGAGTATTTGGATTTCAGAGCATTGTATTTCCAGTAAAAGCACGTCAGGCTCTTGCACCTAGGCCCGGACCTCTATGCCTGAGGCATTCGGCAGCCCCCCAAACTCCCAAAAGCTATCAAGCTGCCCCCTTCATCCGGGCGCTCCGGGTGGGCTCTCCGGGTGGGCTCTCTGGGCAGAACTCCCCCCCTTGCTCAGGATGTGCACGTGTGCGGGTGGGATTGTGTTTCCCACACGCCTCGCGATACCAAATCTGAACAGGTGAATTTTTAGAAACAGGTGAATTTTTAGAAACAGTGTGCACTTTTTTTTTTAAATCCCAGAGAACATTTGAAAAAATGATTTGGAGCAAAGAAAAAAGTTTTTGCTCGAGTGTGTGTGTGCGTGTGTGCGTGTGTGTGTGTGTGTGTTGGTTGGGGGCGAGTGCGGGAGGAGGGGAGACCTTCCTTTGAGAGGTCACGCTTACTCTGCACCCCCCGTCCCCCCACCCCGTGGACAGAGCCTTCCCAGGGCAGCAGTTCCCACCTTTAGGCTCCCACTTTTATGAGGGGCTGCGAGCACTTACTGACTTAGCACACTCAGGGCAGAGGGGCACGTGCACGTGCACAGCAGAGTTGGTGGGCACATCTCCGGAAGGCCGAAGGCCAGGTCCAGTGGCATTTCTAAGCGGGAGGGGGCAAGGCGAAGTCTCTTTTGCAGGCCCGTGTCGGGTGGAGGGTCTCCAGGGAGTACACACTGAGTAGGGTTAGGGTGCAAGGGGTTTGGGGGGCATTGTAACACCTGTGAAAGATAAAGGGGGCAGTATAGGGCTGGCAGAGCCTTGGACCTCCGTGTGGCCGGCTGAGGCTCGAGCAGAGATTGCCTGTCAGAGGCGTTCGGCCCGTTCCCTTCCTGCTCCGACTGCTGACGGCTGCCTGGGAGGGTGGCCTCGGGCTGCACCCACAGCCCCGTCTGGTGTCCCTGCCTCTGCCCCTCGGCCTGCCCTCTGGCCCAGCTGCCCTCGCTCCCTGGCACCCTGACTCTACTGTGGGACACACTGAAAGGGTGCTGATGACAGTCCATGGCTCGCGGCTCAGCGGCTCCTGCTGAAGCAGGCCCTGCACTCAGGTGACAGGGCCTCAGTCCCCACGACGGGACAGCTGCACACAGCAGTCGCTACGGGCAGAGAGGGCGCCAGCGCTGAATAATAGCCCTGCCCCCACAGGGAGGGGGATCCAAACTCGGGGCTGTCCCCGCGCACGGCCTCCCACGTGCCGGACGTCTGCCCCAGATCTGTCCTCGGCCGGGAACTGGCTTCACCTGCTCCCGTGACTTTGGCTTTGACCGCTAGGCCGATCGGGCCAGGTGTCTCTCCAGTCCCCCCTCTGCACGCCACCCGGTGCCCTCAGCCTGGCACTTGACATTTGGGCAATGGCAACGAAGGAGCCTGAGTCAGCCCTGCAGACCGAATGCGTGTCTGCACGACCGCCTGAGCAGGCGCGCGGTGCGTCCTGGGGTCTCCAGCCCCTTCCCGCAAAAATTCCCTTCATGCGATTTTTGCCCTCGTAGAAGCCTATGTTTTAAAGAATTTGTCTCCTGAAAAAAATTTACATTGGTTATTATTTTTCTATTCCGTATTAATCAGAAGCATACAACATCTATCTGTTTGAGGTTAGTGTTAATGCGCTGGAGTTATAAATCCCTGGCTACATTGTTGTCTTCCGTTCCGGTGGATTTTTACATCTCGGGTATACGTGAAATTCGCCTTAGACTATTAAAAAGGCCTGGGTCAGCCCGGGGCCGTGGCTGTCTTGGCACAGTCTCGGGGATCGGGGAAGCCTGCGGCGGGAACTCCTTGTTTCACAGAAAAAGAAACCGAGACCTAAAGGGGTGATGACCTTGCACAAGGTCACAGGCTGGCTCTGAGGTTCCGGGCAGTGGCAACAGCCTGATGTCCGTGTCCAGCTGCCCCAGGAAGCCTCCCCTGGGGCCATCTGTGCCAGCTGGCGTCCGCTCCTGCGACTCACCTGGAGCCCACACTTTGGTCCATGCCCCTGGCTGGGCCTTGCCAGGAAAGTTCTCTAAGGAGAGTCTCAGGACTGGGAGACCCCCGTGGGCTCAGAGTGGACACTGTCTACCATGTGACCTGGGGATCGCCTCTCCGGCCCCGCTTTATTTCCCCATGAAATGGGATGTCAGCAAGTCCGTCCTGGGAATGAGAATAGGCCATGAACCGGGAGTCCCTCTCCCGGGCCCAGCCACGCTCACGGTGGGCACTCAGATGCCACCCTCCTTGTCGAGGGCAGAAGGCCCCTCGCTCCACACACCTGTGCCAAATAATGCTCTAGCGAGACTTCCTTTCCCCACTTGCGCGGAGGCAGCGGGGCGTGCGGGTCAGGGGACTTTCTCGCACGGCCACCGGTGTGTCCCGGTGGGGGAGGCCTACAGCTTCACTGCGCCTCGGTTTCCGCAAACATAAAGCGGGTGCCACCGTCTGCACCCGCGGCCTGCGTTTGTAAGTGGGGGAAATGGTGCGCGCACACAGTAGGCTCTCTGTGAATCGAGCGATGACCACATCTCCTGTCACTGCAGGGCCTGGCAGAGCAGCGAAGGGCTGGCCAGCTGACTTCCAAGCTTCATTTAAATGTTTACTCAGCTCATATGTGCAGATGAGTTTTTCCAGAGGCAAATCCCTGCTCAGGGTAGGTCTGAGCGATCGATCCTAGATTCTAACTGAATATAGATCAGTTTATACCGATGACACTTGACACTGTTGAGACAAATATAGTATTTTGAGCTGATCTAAAAGCTCAAAGTAACTATTAAGGGGCCATCAAATACCTAAATGATGAGATGCTTTTAAATTAATTTTTAACAAGTAATTGTTACAATGTGTATGTAAGATAAACGTCACCACCTGGCATGCAATCAAAGCTTCTCTCCTCTGCCCTGCCAATGACGGTCTCATGTTTATCCTTTTGGAAGTTTTCTGGACATGTAAGTGCCCATGTTGGTTTTTAATAC
>NW_011889160.1:1261142-1262892 GCF_000151845.1 Pteropus vampyrus | reverse complement strand
AGGGGCATATGTGACTGCACTGGTCACACGCTCATGAAGCCTTCCCTGGGTCTAGCCTAGAGCAGAGTGACCGACCTGGGAAAATAAGCTTTGGTTAAGGAGTTTTAGGGTCTGTTTTTGTACGAAAACGGATTAAATGGATTCATGGATGGAGGAGAAGCTGTGATATTTATATTGCTATAATTAACATTTCTCTTGGTCTTAGTACCAGCTCTTAGTTAAAGGGCAAAGAAAGAGACGATCACGCCCTTTCTATGCATATAACGCAAGACACAGGCAGAATTCAGAGAAGACTGAGTTTTCCAGAGGGTTCTACTCCTGATGTAGCAGAGGAAGGGGGAGAGAAGTCAGCTTTACTCCTCATGCCCACTCGAACTTGGCGATGCCGATCTATTATCTGATCGTCACAGTAGCCCTGCGTGGTGTAATATATTATCTCCATCTTATGAGATGAGATCACGGGGTCTCGGAGACGTCCATGGTCGCCTGTGGGATGTGGTCATTCTGGGGCTGGAAGCTATATAGTTGGAACCCAGAGCGCACGTTCGTCTGTACTCTGTACCATCGAACACACCTGGGGCTGGGAAATTTGTAAGCGATTGGCTTGGTGAGACCAGCAGGTGAGTCTAGACATAAAGGGGCTGTTTTAAGGGGTCGTAGAATCTTAGGGTCTAGGGAGGCTTGATAAGGTATGCCATAGGGACATCGCTCAGCCACAGGGATGCAGGATGGATGAAGGTCTCAAAGATGTCAATGGGAGATGAGCCAGGGAGGCTGAGCCAGGAAATAAATGTAGTTTTTCTCACAAAAGTGTCTGTCATACGTGATCAGCTTCTGAAACGAATCCACAAGCCAGGAATATTTGTCTAAATACTTTTAATTAAAATGCGCTGTAATAAGATGAGAGCCGGAGTGTAAAATGCAGAGTTCACATTTACTAAGAAAGCAGATGAAAATATTCCAGGTAGTTGAATACATTTTGATAATGAAATTTTAAACAGCTGCATGGCTTTAATTTTCTTTAAAATATTCATGTAGTTTAAAAAAATAGCTTGCTATTCATTTTCTACCAAAATGCAGAAAGTATTGAGACATTTTAAATTAGTAGAGATTTAACACACATGAACAAAAGTCCTGTTTCAGCTGCAGAATTACAGTATCTCTGAGCTGTACCCTCCATACCTTGCTCATCGACCTGTACAATTCTATTTGGAGAATAATGCCAGCCTCCAATTCAATTTATCTAACATCCAAGTTTTGTGAAAGTGTCAAGTGTAATGAGATAGCTCAGTGAAATTAAGACACTGTTAATCTCATTTCAAAATCAATTTTTCTTTCCAGGACAATTCTTGGGAACCTCAAAAATATCTTGCTTTATAGAATAAGCAGTATATATTCAAGGGTTGATAGCTAAAAGAATAAGTACATTCATATAAAAACAAGATTCCTTATAAAACAGGCCCTCATAGTGAGGATGCCCTTGAAACATTTTGCCATCTACCTGAGGGCAACGAGCTTACTTTATCGATATATCTGAAATACTCGCTAAAGATGGAAGTATGCTCTACGCTTGGAACTTAGAATATTCAGTGCAAATATGGAAATGATAAATGGGGACGGTAAAGAAAAAATAATAATAACCCAAACCTCCAGACTTCTCTGATTTAAAAACAGTGTTTAGGGTGAAGCTTTGATGTTTTATTGCAACATTGTGCTTAACAGCATAAAATTGGAGACAACGCAAATGCGC
>NW_011889160.1:1257073-1259212 GCF_000151845.1 Pteropus vampyrus | reverse complement strand
GGGGGTGCAGGCTGGTCCGCGGGTGCAGGCTGGTCCGGGGGTGCAGGCTGGTCCGGAGGTGCAGGCTGGTCCTGGGCAGCCGAACCTGCTTCTCCCGCGGCATCTTCCGAGCTCTTGGCCTGGAATCCGGAAAGGGTGACTCGTGAGGCAGAGAACATCCAGGGGTGTTGGACGCATCCCTGTTCCCCTGATCAGAACCCCAAGGAGGAGCACAGTGGAGCCTCAGCCTGTGCAGTCTAACCAGCGGGGGGCTGGGCGGGGCCACATCAGGGTTGCAGGTCTGAAAGTGGGGTGAAGTTGCCCTTTTAAGGATAGAGCCTCGCCCCTGAGCTGTGGCAGGAGAGGCTGTGACCAGGCAGGATCTCCACTAAGGCCTCTGCAAAGCTGAGCTGATCTGCCCTGCCCGCCCTGGGTTTGGTGCTCCTGGGTGAATGAGAAAAACTCCAAGCAAACAAGGAAAAGGCTGATGAGGGCAGGAGCAGCTGTGGCCTGGCAAACTTTCCAGAATGTCTCAAAGACTGACAGCCCCGGGGACAACTGGGCCAGGTGCCACTGGCAATAATAGGTTGGGCTGAGCGCTATGTTTGGGAAATCGGTGGGTTCCTTTAGCCTCCAGCTGATGGGGTTCCCATGGATGCTGGCCACGGTCTGTGCATCAGTAGGAAAATGGGTGAAAACCCAAGCTTTTGTGGATACACATGGCCCCCGCTGCCCTATCTGACCCCATCTGACCCCATCTCTGCACAGAAGGACACTGCAGAGGGGGCAGCCCCCAGACCTGGAGGCCCGGTGGTCCACAGCTGTCCAAGACCCACCTGAAGCGGTGGCAGTGAGTTAAAGTGAGAGCAGTTGGCATGTGTGGGAGGAGCAGAGACCCCTGACGTCTGCGCGAGTCATAGGGTGTTGAAGAAAGGGAAGTAGGGGTGGGGGGACAAGACTCTCCTAGAACCCGAGGCAGCTTGGGGGACCTCTGTCTGTTTCTGCATGTTTGTCACGCCTGTTCCACCCTCCCCTGTCCACTCTAAACTCTAACCATGTACTTCTAAGGCAGGATGCCCAGACGGTGCCCATGATAGGACTTCCTGAAGCATCCTGCTATAAATGGAAGCAGAGGAATCATGGGAAAGTTCATCACGTTCAAAATGCTTTCAACAAAGGTATCCCGCCTCGTGTCTACCACCCCATGTGGCAATCATGAGGAATCTGGGTCTCAGAAGGCTTGAGGAGCTACCCAGGTCACAGAGCTGGCAGGGGCAGAGCTGGCATTTGTCTCGGACAGCTATCTAAGAGCATCTTGCACTCTGCCATTCTGCCCTGGTTCTGAATTGCAGGGGAAATGCTTTTTATTGGAACACTCGTGCAAATTTAATTCACATCTCCAAGCTGCTTCGGTGAAGAACTAACACTAGGAGCCCATTACAGATAAAGCCTGTCAATCTTGGAGCTCAAGTCCACTCAGCCAGCCCTAGAGACTCCCAACTTGCCAGCTTGACTCTGCCCTTGACAACCATGTCTGTCCTCAATCTGTAGTCTACATCTGAAGACTTGGAACCCCAGGTGACTTTGGTATCACTCTTCAGACTCCTGTTGTCACATGGCTTCTAGATGGGTCCCCTGGACTCTGACACCAGCCTGGATTGAGTCTAGGTTCACTGGGCTCCTCTGAAATCTCTTATGTATACTGCTGCCCCTTCCAGCCACTGAGCTCCTGCCTAAACCCATCTCCCATTCCCCACAGCCTCCCTAAAGGACGATGATGAGCAGCCGTAATTAATGCAATCGTTCTAATTGGCATTCTTGGCATTAATCACAGAAAAAAATTCCCAGAACTAATTTTTAAATTCTCCGTAGATTTACGGGGGTGGGGGCAGTCAGTGCTGTGCCTGTCGCCTTGGTTTTTCTTTCAAATCTTTTAAATTGTCACAGACACAACATTAAATATGAGAAGGTCGCTGTCATCTGGGGAGGGACATTCTCTGACTACACCAGGACTTCCCTTTGCGGAATCCACCTCCCACCAGGCCTCTGCAGAGCACTCCATCGAATGACTCAGGAATTGACATGTGATCTACATCTGTCCAATGACAGTGAGCCCTGGGACTTTTGCTGGAATTACTGGAAAAGAGGTTCTTTCTATTG
>NW_011889160.1:1245449-1256323 GCF_000151845.1 Pteropus vampyrus | reverse complement strand
AGTGGGACATGTGACTTGTTTTCAACCAATAGCATACAGCAAGGGTGATCAAATATCACGCTTGCGATTATGCCGCGTAGAATCGTGATCTCTGTCTGGCAAGGAGACTCTCTCCGTGGCTGGCCTGGATGAAGCAAGCAGCCACATTGGGGGAGGTAACGTGGCAAGAATCTGAGGGCGGCCAGCAGCCAACAACTAGCTAGGAACTGAGGCCCTCAGTCCTACGACCGCAAGGATCTGAATTCAGCCAACGATGATGTAACTCTGGAAACAGGTCCTTCCCCAGTAAAACTTGAGATGAGACCCAGCTCTGGCCAACACTTGATTATAGCCTTATAGTGGACCCTCCTCAGCAGTCCCCAGACTTCTGACCTGTAGAAATTCTGAGGTAATAAATATTTGTAGTTTTCAGCTACTACATTTGTGGTAATATTGTTAGCAGTAATAGATAACTGATATACACTCTGTGTCACAGTAATCCGCAGGTAGGTATTATTATTTTCCCTCATATCAAATAAGGATATGGAAGTCCAGAGGGAGTGAGTAACTTTCCCAAAGCCACACAGCTAGGAAGTGGCAGAGCTGGAATTAAAATCGATACTTCTGACCTCAGTGCCCCAGATCTTAACGACTGCAAAGCAACATCGTGGTCATGATCTTCTTGGACATGGACACTACTCCTGAGAGTTTGGGAAACTAAGGCTTGGGAGGAGTGACATGCCCAAGATTGCTAGGAAGTGGCAGAGACAGAATAACAACCCAGACTAAATGCAGTATATCACCCTGTTTCTCTAAATAAGGTTAGAATTTTCCAACAAACAGAGCCCCAGCCTTTTATAAGGAATTTTTCATGCTACAAATATATGATGAGTGGTTTGGCTCAAGAACAAATGAATTTTATCTGTAATCTAGAGGACCTAGACTACTAATTGGCAAATTCATTCATTAGGGTCCAGTAAAACTTGTTTGTATAAAAATGAGGCCATTACTGCCTGCTTATCTAATCAGAGACAATGGATTTAAATTGTGCACATTGATATTAATTGCCCAAGACTTGAATTTTCTAGCTGGGGCTTCCCCAGGAGAATACAAACATGATAATTCATCAGAGGTCCCTTACATGCCCAGCACTGTCACCTGTGTTATTTGAGTTCATAATTCATAGCACATCAGTCTGCAGGAAGACTCAGCGTGGTACTAAAATGTCACAAAAGAACTATCTATCAGACCTTTGCTGATTACTAATGGCTATCTCTGTTTTGAAACATTCAGCTGGGACATTTCCAGATTAAGGAAATTGAGCCTCATTTTCGGATGACATGCATTTCACTATAATTAGGATCAAGCATTCATCCTCCTGGAGGAGGTGACAGACTTGAGACATTTTTGCCGTATTTCTTGGAGTGGCCATGACGGAGAGCTGAGCACCACACTTCCTCAGGTCTCCCACAAAGTGGGGAGCGTAGACAGCATCCCACATGTGGTTCTCACCAACTCAGGCCCTGTGCTTCTCAGACCAGGTCCCCGCTTTGATGAGCAGAGCCTGTATGTGACACCCTGCCTCTGTCCTCGAGCTTGCCTGTCCAGAGACCCAGCCTCTGGGGAGAATCAGCCCCTCCTGCTTCCTCGACCAGCACACACAGCTGGTCAGGAGCCAGGCCTCTGCAGGATCCTGGTCGATGTGCCAAACCCTCGCCAAACTCAGCTGAGGAATGGGACGACAGCTCCGAGCGTGGCTTTCCTAAACAGCGATCCCCTTACAGGGAGAAGAGGACCTGGAGCCAGTTGTCAGACATAAACTGTCGATTTTCATTATTTGGGTAAGTCCTGTAAAGTCCCTGCAAACACTGAATTAGTGACCACTGAACCATTGCTTCTGGGGGAAATACAGGATTAGATATCTGTGTGCTTCTCAACGTTCTCATCAGCTGATCAATACGTAACCTTATCTTGTGTGTGTTTCGGTTTAAAGACATCTTATTTAACATATGTTATTGATTCATTAACAATGAACTCGTGGCCAACAGCTCTGTAACTCATGCCTGAACGAAGGCCCGCCCCGGCCTTCTCTCCCTTAGGAGCATGAGATGGCACTCAGCACTATACTCGGGGGCCATTTTTAATCGTGAAATCAGCAACAAAAATCACAAAAATGTGAAAAATGTGGCACATGATAGACCGTGGAAGGACATTTGTTTTCAGCATGAACTGAATCGAATGCCCCCTTGTTCATCCACATTGGGAACTTGCTCTTGGGCTTCACAGATTTGTCGTTGCTCTGCATGTCTGCTAATGACCAGGAAAGCCCTTGAGTGTTGACTTTGGGGTTACAAATAAACTTTAGTGAGTAGGTGGATTGCAAATACAGAATCCATGAATCATGAAGATCGACCATGCTTCCTTGTCCCATTGCAGAGGAGGGGGAAGTGGGCAGATTCCGAAGGAAAAGCTCAGGTCGAACAGCCTTTGGAAGGGCCCGGCGGCTTGTCTAAGAGCCTCCAAGGAAGATGGACAGCTTCCTTCCCTGGGAGACCCCAGTGCCTTTTGTGTGTTACGCTGTAATGTCAACACTCTATCCACTCACCCGGGAGCTGCCAAAGCGATCCTGTAAAAATCTAAGTCACAATAAGTCACTCTGCTGTATAAAACCCTGCAGAACTCCCATCTCCCTTAGAATAAAAGCCAGAGCCATTACAAGGCTTTACCTACAAAGCCCTAGCTAATCTCGTCCCCTCGGCTTCTCCCATCCCATATCACACTATGTTCATTTTCTTGCCAGTCTGCACACACACCGAGCCTGCACCTCCTCAGGGCCTTTGCACATGCTGCTCCCTCTGCCTCGCATGCTCTTCCCTACAGATGTGGGTATGTGGGTGTTATCTCTCAGCTCTGTCCACTTTGGAGGCCTAGTAGCACCCCTTTAGCAATGAGTGCATATGGAACTCAGATGTGGGTTTCTAACCACCATTCCCCTCTAAAAGGAATCAAGGCTCCTTGGAGCGATGGCCATTTCCAGGGATGTAGCATGAAAAGTACAAGAGGGGCCCAGGGTGTCTTATTGTGCCTGCAAGCGAGGAAACACCAAAATATGACTGGACATCACAAAGGTCCCTAGAGCCATCCTGAAGAGGCACCCACTAGCTAAATGGGGAACGACTGGAACATGAAAATAATTATAGTAACAGGATATTCATGGAAGGAAGTGAATCCATAATGATACAAAGAGACAAATAAATAAATAAATAAATAAATAAATAAATAAATAAATAAATAAATAAATAAATGGGAGTGGAGAGAAAGCTCTCCCTTACAGTAGAATGTGAGCTAATGAATGCAGGAGGCATAATGGAGTAAGAAAACGCCTACTCTGCAAGCCCCGTTGTAATCATTGTAAGGAACCCCCAGTGGACACTGAAAGCAGCGAGCGACAGTTTGATGAGAAACGGGAGGTCTATACAGTCTCAAAGTGACTCCCCATTCATTACTCACGAATGACATAAAAAAAAGAAATAGTAATGTTAGAGCGCAGAGGCTTTAACCAAGAGATCAAAGTAAAAATCATCGGCGCCGGAAACACCGGCATCGTGTGCCTCTCCACACACTGCACGGACAAGGACACAGCATCGCCTCTCAGTGATTCCTGCCATGAGTGTCATCCCAAGAGAACATCATATAACCCTAAACTGATGGGACATGCTACTATATAACCGGCCTGTCCTCTGCAAAGCAGTCGAAGTCATCAAAGATAGGAAAATGGCTGGAGAACTCTGATTACCACATCGACAGATGAAAAGTATGTGGCAACACAGCACAATGGGGGCAGAAGGAGAGAAAGTCTATAAAAGACGCTATTGGGACAATTAGCAAAATTCGACTACGGATCAGGGATGAGATCCTGGTACTGTTTCACTACTGAATTTCCTGATTTGACAAAGGTACTACGCTTATGAAAGAGAGCTTTTCAGTCTTTAAGAAATGCACATTGAAATATCTATATGGATTTTTTTTTTTTTTAATTAAAAGAAGAATGTACCTGGCCTTCTTCCGGAGTAACTTCTGAGACTCAGGATAATGCACCAAAATTTCATTCAGGTCCTTCTTATCCAGAATGAAGAGGTTGGTAAACCCGTGAGCCACCACGTTGGCAGTGCGCCGATTCCCGCCCCCAACAGCCAGCAAGCTGGGGCAAGACGGGAGGGAGGTGAGACCTTCGGAAGCTGCAGTTCTAACCACACTAAAATCTTCACCTCCACTGTGTCGGCAGGTGCCAGGGCTGCATCCAAAGGGCCCTTGAGGACATGGTCCCGCCCACTGGCCATCCCGCCCGCTTCCCCAGCCTTTGCCCAGATCCCCTCCCTTTACCCCAGGTCCCCTCTGACCTTATTTCTCCAAACACAGATCCGACTTTCAGCGTCACCAGCACAGACTTCCCGTCGGGGCCACCCAAGACCTGTACTTGCCCCGCCTGGATGATGTACATCTCGCGGCCTATCTCCCCCTGAAACAGAGAAGGGGCGAGTCCCTCTGCCATCGCCAAAAGCGGCCACAGAAGCAGCAGGGCTGAGCCCAGAGGCTGGGGCACGGCACGGAGGAACCTGCACCGGGGTCCAGCTCTGCTGCACACTTTGTGTGTGTGGCGGGGCCTGTGTCTCCCCATCTTGATTGGAGAAAGTCACCACCCCCTGGCCTGCCTAACTGCAGGATTACGGTGAGGAGTTAATGTCAGGGGGGTGATGATCAGGCAAGTGCTAGATGTAATGGGCAGGTGTAATGGTATTCTGCAAATTCCCAATTATACACGCCGACGGAAAATCTAGCAGTGCTTCATACAGTGAACCGATCTCTGTGTCCAGCACATATCACATCAGGGGTTCAAATAGCGTTTTCCAACTGAAGTAGGAATAATAACAAGAACCAAAATACCCAGCCCTTCCAATGAGAGAGTTCTGGAGCAGAAGGAACCAACCCTACGGACACCTTGATCTTGGACTTCTAGCTTCCAGAGCTGTAAGATGTACAGCTCTGTTGTTTGAGTCACCCAGTTTGTGGTGCCTTGTTACTGCAGCCATAGCAAACTAATACAATGGTCTTAATCCCAAATTAAATCGAATGAGTGAATGAGTGAGTGAATGAGTAGCTTGCTTTGGACTACAATCAGAAATACCCAGTCTGCCACACACCTTCCTGTCCTCATGTCCTCGCAGGCCCTTGCCTGGTCTACTACTTGTCTCACCTGCCATGTTTAAAGGGCGAGAGACCAAGGACAGATCAAGATGACTACACTTTTGATTCATTTGACAAACATTTCCTGGGTACCTCACACACGCATGATCTTCTTCACAAAAAGGAAGAAAGTTTGGTTTCCCTGTTTCAGTGTCCAATTTGACATAGGGCTGAAGTATGAGGGGCTTAAAGAGCTCCCCCTCACTTCACTCACCAGCCTGGGGGGTGGTTAAGTGGGGTGGCCTGGGGCTGTCTCCGTAAAATCATCGCAGAGCAAAACTAGACAGCAGAGGGCGCCATTCACACATGCTCACCAAGCACTCGCTTCAGCTTTCCACTGCGAACTTCCCAACAAACTGATTCACTTTTCCTAATGTGAAGCGAATTCTACATCACCCACAGGGATGAGAGCGGGTGCAATGGCACCTACTCTGTGCCAGGCACAACCAACCCATGAGGGAGATACTTTCACAATCCCAACTTTATACATGAGAACAGAGAGACTCAGAGAGGGCAAGCCATTTCCCCGAGGCTGCACAGCTAGGAAGTAGCTCCAATGCCAGATGAATCACTCTGTTGCACCCAAACCCTTCTTGGCCTCTAAGCTGCAGCTTTAAATTCTCATTCACCGACAGCACATTTTCCCCTTCTTCCCCCAGCTCTCTGCATCCAGAAACTTCGCTGAAGCAGGCAACTTGGAAACGGGGGCCTTCTTGAGCTGGTGGCTCCCGAGTCTTACCAGGGTTGCATGGCCAATATTTTCACCCCAACATACACAGTGGCCTTATTAACAGCTCTGTAACAAGAGGCTTGAAACCTGGTTCCTGTTGCCCCACATCCAACCACTCCTTACCAAGTGACCTTGGTCTCACCTTGAATCCCAAAGAGTGGGAGGAGAAAGGGCCCTAGACACTGTCTAGCCCCAGGATTCAAATGCAAATGTTTTCCAGGATCAGGTGGGTGGTGTGAAGGAGTAAAGGGGGCCTGGTATGTGGGGGGCGGGGGGCGCGTGGTGTCAGGAGAGAGGACGATGTCCCCATGAAGGGCAGTCTCTTCTCCACCCTCCAAGCTGACTCTTGCTATTTGGGAAGGTAGGTTTCGGTGTTAGCAGATTTTCCGTTTTCAGCCAGAAATCTGGATTTTTGTGTAAAACCTTCTATTTTTCAAGGTTGAGGCCTTATTCAACATTTTTTTTTAAGATTAGACAAAACAAAAAGTGAATCACAAACACCTTCAGCCCGGCTCCTGTGCTGGGGCCACCAGTTTGCAACCTCTGTTCCATTCCTCCTCCCACCCCCTTCTCCTGATTACAGGACCAAGACCAGGAAGCAGCTCCATCAACACAGTCAAGGCCCTGCCCCTGTGTAAGCTCCTCACTTTCCTTTTCTGTAAAGTGGGGTTCTTCATCCTGACCTTCATGGTCCCATGTCCAGGGAGCAAAGCCTCAGGCTCATCAGAGTTCCATGCCTGGAGCTGGACAAAGCCAACTTGTGCCAAACAACCTGGAGCTGTGGGCCAGCTGCCCAGCGCTCAGAGCCGCAGCAGCCCCCTCCCTCTCCGGCAATTCTGCTCTGCCCACCCCCCCACCCCGCAAACCTCACTGAGCCAGTAAATCCAAGCCACATTGTAGCTGCCTTCAGCCACTCACCTTCTTGCAAACGTAGTCATTGGGCAGGTAGACGACAGAGCGAAGCCGCTTCAGCATGTCAAAGATCATCTGTCGGTCACAGCCCTGTGCCCGGGAGGAGAGGAAAAGAGTCTCAATTCGGAAGGAGGTGTGGGCTCGGGGCCTCCCGGAGCCCTGAGGGGGAGGGCGCTGGGAGGGCCATACCTGGAAGAGCGCCACTTTGCTCACGATGTCATAGTTCACGTCGATGGCAAGGTCCAGCCGCATCTTGTCTGGAAGCTGCACCATCAGCTCTGACTCATCTGCAGATGAGACCGCGGCGGGTGTCACAGGCACAGCCAGGCCCCTCTCCGGCACGTGGGCCGCGTCTGTACTGCACTGGCTGGCCCCAGCCACACCTTTCCTCTGCCACCCAGAACCACGCTGGATTGGGGGAGCGCCCTCTCTCCCCTTCCCAGATGCCGTTCCCTCTGCTGGGAACACGCTTATGCACCTTACTGAGCAGGCTAATTCCCGCTCGTTCTTCAGAAACCATCGCTAAGGGTTCCTCCGGGAAGCCCTCCCTTGAGATCCCCTACCCAGCTGTGATGGGAGCAGTCCCTGTGCTGTAGCTCTCATCATACTCTTTGTTGCGACAGCTTGTTAGCGAGCCATCTTCCCTACTCACGCTGTTAGAAGGACGTTAGCTAAAGTATTTTGAGCACTGTTTCTACAGAGTGCTTTACACAGATGACTTTATTCAATTCTTCCAGCAACCCAAGAGGGGCTTACTACTAGAAGCCCTACTTTACAGACAAGGAAAGGAGGCTCGGGAAGGCAGTGACTTGCCCACGGCCACGTGGCCCAGGGGGACAGACTCAGGATCCCACCCAGGTCATGGAGCTCCAGAGCCTGTCCCAGGAAAGCAGGGCCATCTGTTCTGTCACCATGCAGTGTCCAGAAGAGAGCCTGGCGTGGAATGAATGTTGGTAGCTGGAGACAGGAAATGCACTGCCTGATCCCAGCCCTGGTGCCCCACCCACTGCACCGTGATTATCTATGGACTCAAGCTCTGGGCAGGCCTGGGCAGGTCAGGGCCCTCTAGGGTCCTTAAATATGCACCCCTGCGAAGGGGGGCAACAGTACAGCTGTCACAAGGCTGTCAACGGAACTGAGGCATTGGATGTGAACATGCCTCAGAGACTGTAGTCACATGACCCAGTTTACAAGGCACGTTAGAATGAAGATTCTAACACTCAACGTCCGCAGACTTGCCAACGCCCCCTGCTCAGGAGACCTTGGGGCTGAAGTGTGGCTTCTCTGAGACCAGAGAGAACCCCATGGAGGCAGTGGAGCCCCTTTATTTGGCTGAGGGAGTGTGGGGCTCTAAGTGCCAGTGGCCTGTAGGCTTTTCAGAGGCCTCCAAAACAATGTCTAGACTTTGCAAACAAAATCGCCAGCTCCCAAAATGAAAAAGAAACTGGAAATTTTTCAATTAACATATAATTAGCATATTCAGATTTAATTAAGAGTTCCATTTAGAATCCATGAAAACTTCATTACATTTGGAAATAATTTCCAGGTAAGATTCTCCCACTTTTAATAATTACTGAGCACACACACCCATCATGGACAAGGAAGCAAAAACAATGGTGAATTAAATGCATTGTTGTAGCCAAGTAATTTCAGAAGCAGAGCATAACATCAACAAATTCACAAAGGAAAAAATCATATATATAAATATATATAAATTATGTATATATATAAATTTTATATATATATAAACTATATGTGTGTGTGTATATATGTATATATATATATATATATATATATATATATATATATATATATATATATAAAGAGAGAGAGAGAGAGAGACGTTCTTCCTTCTCTCCTGACTTCATCTCCGATGCGCATGCATTTCAAGGTGCGTGAAGTGAGGTGGGCAGGTGTCCAGAAGACAAGTCTCTCAAGTCGCCAGGGTCTCCTGGTGGCCCAGCTCCGGACACCTTGCAGGCCTCCCTAGGCTCCTCTCACTTACACATAGGGGCCACAGCCAAGAGAGGCCCCAGAGCTCAGGTTTCAGGGACCCAGGATGGGCGCGGGGCCCAGGAAGCACAGCGTGGGGCAGGAGGGGGCTTACCCAGCATGCCTTGGGAGTGCCAGGTGTACTCGTACCAGGTCTTGACGCGGTTCTGCACGGACCTGGGGATCTTGTAGAAGTTCATGTACTTCACCGTGCTGTCCATGCAGCTGCGGTAGTAGGTCTGCCCTGCGGTGGCGGCCCCCACCACGTCTCTCATCTAGGGACAAGGGGACAGGTCAACTAAGCCACTGGGTCAGAGCGGGGCCATTGCTTGGGCTTTGGGGACATGTGTCATGGGCACATTTACTTTACGCAGACCGGGGTGCGTGCTCGAGGCGATAGAGGAGATCAAGAGAAAGGGACACTCTGTCCAGTGAGGACAGGGGATGAGCAGGGTGAGTCTTCTGGCCCCTCGGAGGTCTCACAAGGAGGGAACACTTCTCTGGGCTAGGCCGACTCTGGTATAACGTGGCCCCTCTGTGTCAGAGGCCACTTTGACCCCACCCTGAAGGAAATATGCACCCAGTATACCACTCCTCAGGACGGGGCTCCTCAGAGGTAATTCGATTGTCACCTTCTGCACTGACTAAAATGTGAGATGTGCCCCCAGCACACCAGAAACCCCCAGGGATTTCTCTCCTAGGGAACAGCCCAAACCTGCAGCCTTGGCAGAAAGCCATTTAGCCCAGCTTTCCAGGGTGTTCCAAAGGCACTGACATCTCAAACGGAAGCAACCTCAGAGGGAACGGGACTCAGACCCCCTTCACCCGGCAGGTCCCACAGCTCCAGGCTCCTGACTCCAAGTCCAGTGCTTCTTCCCACATAGTCTAACAGGCATTGGCACAGATGAGGACATTTCTGGCAGCAGGGGGAAGGAAAGGGGCGCTGCAGGCAGGTGGGTGGGAAGCCAGACTAGAGACCCAGCTACCTGTCCGATCATCACGGAGAAAGCGAAGACGCCTGTGAAATAATTCAGCAGCTGGAAGACAATTTCAAAGAGCGTCTTGGGGTCGGGCAGCCCACCAATGGTGATGAGGGTCTTCACAGCCCAGTAGTAACAGCGAATGTAGCTAGAGAAAGAAGAGGAAGGGCTCTCAGTCGTCACAGACCCCACCCTGCCGCCCCTGGGTGGCCTGGCTCTGACAGATGTGCGCTGTGCGAGAAAGAAAGCCCTGTACAGCTTAGAAGTGCAAGACAGCCTCTCACGCCTGCAGCGGCTAGTTACAGATGGTGAAACCAAGGCCCCAAAAGGGAAAGGGAACACCCGTGGTCACCCACTGGCAAGTTCCAGAGCTGGGAGTAGAACCCAGGGGATCGTCTGCTTCCCTGAGCTGTCACCCCTTGACGCAGGCATGTAAACCATTGGGAAAGGAGGCATGGGTGATGCGGTCCTACTGTGTGCTAAAAAGCCCAGGAAGTGCCCAAGCTTGTCTCATCACGAAGCAGCAAGAGTCCCTCATACACCCGTCCACACCTTCAGGCTGCTCCCTCCCGGGGGTCAGCAAAGGGTGGGGTCAGCAGGACTAAGAGACGGGAAATCCAGCCTGCTTTCCTGAGCCTTCCTGTCCTCCCACGAAGGCACACAGGAGCGGTCCAGAGGGACAGCTCAGGCCTGCCGTTAAGCGCCCCATCATACCGGTCCTGGCCACCAGACTGTGTGTGGGGCTGAGCTGGGTGCTGTCTGGGAGCCGGGCATGGGTGCTGCTGAGCCACAGACAGAAAGAAAACAGAGCGACGCCCACAGACCTCCAGCTTCCCCCAAACCCTTTCTGGTGGGAAGAAGCTTTCACTGGCATGGCACATCTTAAGGGCCTCCCCAAAGTCTTCTGCTGTGCTAGGTATGTGGGGACCCCTACAAGCCCCAGGCTGGGTACACGCAGAGCAGGATAAAGGACCCAGCTATGCAGGCACTTGGGTCCCCAAGCCCCCAGCCCATAGCCAGCACTCCACAGACAGTCA
>NW_011889160.1:1239421-1245399 GCF_000151845.1 Pteropus vampyrus | reverse complement strand
GGAGGCATGGGTGATGCGGTCCTACTGTGTGCTAAAAAGCCCAGGAAGTGCCCAAGCTTGTCTCATCACGAAGCAGCAAGAGTCCCTCATACACCCGTCCACACCTTCAGGCTGCTCCCTCCCGGGGGTCAGCAAAGGGTGGGGTCAGCAGGACTAAGAGACGGGAAATCCAGCCTGCTTTCCTGAGCCTTCCTGTCCTCCCACCAAGGCGCACAGGAGCGGTCCAGAGGGACAGCTCAGGCCTGCCGTTAAGCGCCCCATCATACCGGTCCTGGCCACCAGACTGTGTGTGGGGCTGAGCTGGGTGCTGTCTGGGAGCCGGGCATGGGTGCTGCTGAGCCACAGACAGAAAGAAAACAGAGCGACGCCCACAGACCTCCAGCTTCCCCCAAACCCTTTCTGGTGGGAAGAAGCTTTCACTGGCATGGCACATCTTAAGGGCCTCCCCAAAGTCTTCTGCTGTGCTAGGTATGTGGGGACCCCTACAAGCCCCAGGCTGGGTACACGCAGAGCAGGATAAAGGACCCAGCTATGCAGGCACTTGGGTCCCCAAGCCCCCAGCCCATAGCCAGCACTCCACAGACAGTCACTATTTTGAAAGTTATTGTAATCCACGATATTGGGCTTCTTGAGGGACCCTCCTCCACTACCAGTGCTTTGGGCTTATTTTGGGGTTCCCTGTAGGATTTCATTTGGGAAAGAGTGGCGCCGTCGAGAAAGTGTGTCTCCCCACTACCAAGCATCAAGAGCTCCCGAGGGCCTTGCAGAAGGAAGTCCTCGACAAGACAGATTTCCCTTTCCCTGCTTGCCACACCTCCCCAGGCCTGCCCATGACAGAAATGCCAAGCCCAGCCCCAGGATGTAGGTCCTGAGCTTGTTGGGGGCACAGAATTTCTTGAGAATCTAAGGAAAGTCAGGAACTTTTCCTTAGAAAAACCAGTATGCCCTCAAAATTCAGCTCCAATTTCTAGGGGTAGGGGGGAATCTCTGAATCCCAGGCTAAGAACCCCTTTTCTGGTATGCTGGCTTCTCCATAAGAATGACCATAACCAGGAAATGGGGTCACTGACTCCTGTCCAGGCATGAACTGGACAAATTACACACATTAGTTTAATATTCCTCACAAGAAATCTGAATGTAACACTACTCTCATTTTGCAGATAAGAAAATTGAGTCCCAGGGTCATGGCCTTACTCAAGTACACAGAGCAAGGTTTAATGAATAGTTTCTGTCCTTCCCTTCACTTAGAAGAGCTCTTTGAGTCCTCTCTCTGCCCCCTTGTGAGATGAATGAATGGATGGATGAATGGATGAGTGGATGGATGAATGGATGAATGGATGGATGAATGGATGAATGGATGGATGGATGGATGAATGGATGGATGAATGGTCTGTCATGGGCTCAGGAGCAGGGCTGCAGGTGGGTTCAGCCGAGGGGAACAGAGAACAGGGCCACTGGTGATGCAGGGGTGTTAGGCTCTGACCCTGTTTCCATTGCTGCCCCTCGGTCCATGTCCTATTCCCCTCCTGCCTGCCGGGGCTGCCCCGGACTCTGGGACATGTGTCTACAGGTGTGAGTGTCCCTCAGAGCACAGGCCCACTGCAGAAGGCAGCAGACACTGATGGCCACTGCGGCCAAGGTTGGGGCATCCATACCGAGATGAATGATCACTCCACAAAGAAGCCACCTTGGACACAAGGGACGGCCTGTTCTAGTGCTCACTTGGAAGCAAGTATGTGGAGGAGGTCAAAGTACTGACAGCTGTATTGAGAACATTTTGTGTCACCAGCGGGCACAGCCCAGCCCAAGGTAGGGCCCCCCTGAGATGAAAGTTATTGTAATCCACGATATTGGGCTTCTTGAGGGACCCTCCTCCACTACCAGTGCTTTGGGCTTATTTTGGGGTTCCCTGTAGGATTTCATTTGGGAAAGAGTGGCGCCGTCGAGAAAGTGTGTCTCCCCACTACCAAGCATCAAGAGCTCCCGAGGGCCTTGCAGAAGGAAGTCCTCGACAAGACAGATTTCCCTTTCCCTGCTTGCCACACCTCCCCAGGCCTGCCCATGACAGAAATGCCAAGCCCAGCCCCAGGATGTAGGTCCTGAGCTTGTTGGGGCACAGAATTTCTTGAGAATCTAAGGAAAGTCAGGAACTTTTCCTTAGAAAAACCAGTATGCCCTCAAAATTCAGCTCCAATTTCTAGGGGTAGGGGGGAATCTCTGAACCCCAGGCTAAGAACCCCTTTTCTGGTATGCTGACTTCTCCATAAGAATGACCATAACCAGGAAATGGGGTCACTGACTCCTGTCCAGGCATGAACTGGACAAATTACACACATTAGTTTAATATTCCTCACAAGAAATCTGAATGTAACACTACTCTCATTTTGCAGATAAGAAAATTGAGTCCCAGGGTCATGGCCTTACTCAAGTACACAGAGCAAGGTTTAATGAATAGTTTCTGTCCTTCCCTTCACTTAGAAGAGCTCTTTGAGTCCTCTCTCTGCCCCCTTGTGAGATGAATGAATGGATGGATGAATGGATGAATGGATGGATGAATGGATGAATGGATGGATGAATGGATGAATGGATGGATGGATGGATGAATGGATGGATGAATGGTCTGTCATGGGCTCAGGAGCAGGGCTGCAGGTGGGTTCAGCCGAGGGGAACAGAGAACAGGGCCACTGGTGATGCAGGGGTGTTAGGCTCTGACCCTGTTTCCATTGCTGCCCCTCGGTCCATGTCCTATTCCCCTCCTGCCTGCCGGGGCTGCCCCGGACTCTGGGACATGTGTCTACAGGTGTGAGTGTCCCTCAGAGCACAGGCCCGCTGCAGAAGGCAGCAGACACTGATGGCCACTGCGGCCAAGGTTGGGGCATCCATACCGAGATGAATGATCACTCCACAAAGAAGCCACCTTGGACACAAGGGACGGCCTGTTCTAGTGCTCACTTGGAAGCAAGTATGTGGAGGAGGTCAAAGTACTGACAGCTGTATTGAGAACATTTTGTGTCACCAGCGGGCACAGCCCAGCCCAAGGTAGGGCCCCCCTGAGATGAAAGTTATTGTAATCCATCTCTTGGTCACCACGGCTGGCTGAGGGTCCAGGAAGGCCTGGCACTGGGCCAGGGACTCGGAGGCACAGAATCCTCAGTTGCCTCATCGAGGTGAGGGCTCCATGATCAGCCCCATTCTGCAGGTTGGGAAACTGAGGCCCAGAGAAGACAGGCGACCTGTTTCCCGCTAGCAAGTGGCAGCTCCAGGAGTCCCAGCCTGGACTCCTGCTCCTCAAGCCTGTGCTCTGAATCTCTGGGCTCATCCCCAACCTTGACCCCATGGGCTTCTCGTCTTCCCACACTGCCCTCCCTTCCCCTCATCACAAAAACCTTTTGTCCTGCTCTGAGGGACAGACCAGTGTCCCCCTAATTGGTTCCTCTGCTTCCTACCTGTCCTCCCAGCCCATCCTCCCGTCAGCTGTCTCTCTGAGATCCCCCTGGGTCCTGTTATTCTCTGGCTTAAAAGGCTTTGAAAGTCAAGAGGTGAGGGGGCAAATGGGAAGCTTTCGATAACCATCCAAGCCTTAAAAAACAAGGCGGGACTCTCCAATCGATTTTTCTGTAAACTGAAGACCGCTCTTAACGAGAGTCTATTAATTAAAATAATGACTTTTTTTTTAAAACCTTAAAAATGTCTGTACCCTTGACCCTGCCAACCCCTTTAGGAATTTATTACGAGGAAACAGTCAGACCAGAGCACAGAGTCATATACAAAGATGTTCGCTGCAGTGCCATGTGTCACAGTGAAAAACTGGAAACCCCCTAAGTGGCCAATAATAAGGAAATAGTTAAATAAATGGTGGTGTATCTGTAGGGTGTTAAATTTTCTAGTAGCCACATTTTTGAAAAGTAAAAAGGAACAGGTGAAATTAACTTCAACAATATATTTTAGTTAACTAAAAATATCAAAATTAACCATTTCGACATGTAACCAACATTTTAAAAATTAGCAGTAAGAGAGTGTGCATGTTTTTTCATGTCTTCCAAATCCTGTGTGTAATTTACACCTCCCGCACACCCATCACACCTGCATTTCAAGTGCTCGTAGGCTGGAAGCCCGTGTGGCCAGAGGCTGCAGCCCTGGACAGCGCTGCTCTAGAAGGTGAGGTTCCAGCTCCTCAGGTGAGGAGGCAGCTTGGCAACTAGGCCCCGCCCACCTCCGGGCGCCCCGCCTCCAGCCACACAGAACCGCTCCCAGCTCCGGACTCCATTACTCTGCAACCCCGCCCCCGCCTTCCCCTTCCCCCCTCGCCCCGGGATTCCCTGCCCCTTCTCTTCACCTATCAGGGCCAAGATCAGACTTAACCCTCCCGGATTATCCCACCTCCCTGCCTCCCCGACTCCTCTACAGCACCTGGCAGATGGTACGGTTAATACTCTGCAGCCGCGCTGCCTGAGTTCAAATCCTAGCTCTCCAACGTATCAACTGCGTGACTCTGGGAAGGCGCTGCAACCTGCTACCTCATCTGTAGAATGGGGATGATGACAGTACCTTTCCTGTGTGATTGCTGGGAGGATTAAGTTAATTACTATGTTAAGTGCTTAGAACAGGGCTGGCTGCTATCATCATCATCATCATCATCATCATATTATCAATATCATCACCGCCATCATCATCGCCATCATCATCATCATTCGAGCATGTCCCACATGTATGGCAGCTCTCTGGATTGACAGGTTGGTTTCACCTTGTTGGCCAGCTCCTCCACGGCTAGTGATGGCTGGGAGCTGTGCTGAGGTTTCTCTGGCCTCATTCCCTCTCGGCCATGCCCTCAGGGTGCATGTGTACACGCATCTGCAGTGAATTTGCTAACTCTCCCAGACTCTGGAGTGCTGAAAGGATCTTTCCAGCAGGTCTTGTTCATGTCTCTGCACCCCTCTGCCTGGCACATGGCAGGTGCTCAGGAAATGTTAGCTTAGTGAGGACTTGGACACTTGGCCCTTCGATCTTATCATGTCAGTAGGTCCTTGGGGGCAAGGTGGCCTCAACGACATAGTGGTCATGGGACTCCATTTTGGGAATCTCTGTGCCATGATTTATGGTCCCAGAAGGAAAACTGTGGCTTACCTGTTTCCGACGCCGTCATAAACCCAGTGAGTGGAGCCGATGCCTTGATAGGCCGACGCCCAGTAATACAGACATGAGTTCAAGTGTAAACTGTAGAGCAGGTAGGCTGTGGTCCTGATAACCCTGCAGAAGAAGGACAGGCATGAACACGACAGCAGAAAGGGCAGCGTGACATCTCACCCAGGGGTAGGGACGCAGAGAACAAGCCAGTCCTCACCTCCCCCAATGCCCATGCCCCAGGTCCCGCTGTTGGAGTCCCATAGCCCTGCCCAGCTGCCTGGCAGGGTGGACAAGGTCTGATGGGAACCGGCCAGTGGTTGGATTGGGCCAATGGGATGCTCTTTGAGGCTGTCGGTTAGAAACGGAAGCACTCGAATGGAGAGTTGTCAAGACTAAGGGCTGAAATTGGCACAGAGCTCCATGTACAGACAGTTCTAGGGGAATGGGGGAGCCCGAGAGGGGGCTCCGTGGGGAGGGGCGGGGAAGGAGCAGAGCTGGGCAGAGAAGGGCCACTCTGTGAGAGGTGTGGAGAGGAGCTTTGTCCCTGAGTGTGGCCTGGCTGGTCCCGGGTTCCATCCTTGGACAACCACCAGATGGCCCACTGTGTCCTTACAACTTTTGCCCCTGTGTTTGAGACCAACATGAGGCCCAGCTCCCTGGAAGTGAGAGTGAGCCATCTGTGTCCACCTATGTGTGCCCTTCTCACAATTGGGGGAAATGGAACATTCCTGGTTCTCTAAAAAACAAACGTCTCTTCAAAGAAGGGCCAGGAAGAGGCCTGGCTTCCGCTGGCGGTGAGGGCTGCAGGGCCAGGGGAGTGAGAAAAGGGAAGCGAGGTGGGCAGAGAACGTGTG
>NW_011889160.1:1225560-1239371 GCF_000151845.1 Pteropus vampyrus | reverse complement strand
CGGTTAGAAACGGAAGCACTCGAATGGAGAGTTGTCAAGACTAAGGGCTGAAATTGGCACAGAGCTCCATGTACAGACAGTTCTAGGGGAATGGGGGAGCCCGAGAGGGGGCTCCGTGGGGAGGGGCGGGGAAGGAGCAGAGCTGGGCAGAGAAGGGCCACTCTGTGAGAGGTGTGGAGAGGAGCTTTGTCCCTGAGTGTGGCCTGGCTGGTCCCGGGTTCCATCCTTGGACAACCACCAGATGGCCCACTGTGTCCTTACAACTTTTGCCCCTGTGTTTGAGACCAACATGAGGCCCAGCTCCCTGGAAGTGAGAGTGAGCCATCTGTGTCCACCTATGTGTGCCCTTCTCACAATTGGGGGAAATGGAACATTCCTGGTTCTCTAAAAAACAAACGTCTCTTCAAAGAAGGGCCAGGAAGAGGCCTGGCTTCCGCTGGCGGTGAGGGCTGCAGGGCCAGGGGAGTGAGAAAAGGGAAGCGAGGTGGGCAGAGAACGTGTGCATGTGCATGTGCGCGCGTGTGTGCATGTGCATGTGTGTGCACACGTGTGTATGTGCGTGCGTGCGTGTGCATATGTGTGTGTGTGATGTGTGCTGTGTGCGTGTGTGCGTGTGCATGTGTGTGCGTGTGTGCGTGTGCATGTGTGTGTGCGTGTGTGTGCGTGTGTGCACACATGTGTGTGTGTGTTTGCATGTGCGTGTGTGCGTGTGTGCGTGTGCGCACGCGCGAGCATAGAGGGTCTCACCTGTAAACGTAGGCTTTGCTAAGGATGGACTCCAGGCGGTTATTAAACTCGAAGAAGGCCATGTACTGAGAGGAAGAGCAAGGTATCAGGGCAGCCGCCGTCTGTGGGGTGACACTCTATCTTTACCTCCCCCGCCCGTTCCCTATTGGTGCCAGGATTGGGCTCTTTCTGCAGCCCCTGGTGGGAGGGGGCTAGAGAGGGAACCTTCAAAATCAGAGGTCCTTAGCCCTTAGAGGGGTCAGAGCCAGAAACTTTGTTTTTCTAATCTGATGGAAGCCATGGTACCTGTTCCCTTAGAAATTACACGGAATTATGTCCTTACAGTTTGCATATAATTTCAGAGGACTCCTAGACCTTCTGAATCTGATCGTGAAACTTTTAGGGGCACATGTGTTAAGGATACTGTTTTTAATGCTTACTTGGAAAGAAAACAGTTTTATAAAGGAACAGCATCCCTAACACCCTCACTTATATCCTTAAGGCTTATTTATAATAGGAAAAGTGTAATAATAACAATTGCTCTTTTTTACGAGCACCTTTGATGACTGCACTTTGCAGATGACCTTCCAAGAATGCAGGGGTTCGGGGCACTGACCCCAGTGTAGTAGAAAGAATGTGCATAACGTGTGACTTCTCAAAAACATAAGTAATAGTCTACTGGTGACCAGAAGCTTTACTGATAACATAAAACAGTCGATGAATAGATATTTTGTATGTTATATGTATTATACACAGCATGCTTATAATAAAGTAAGCTAGAGAAAACATTATTAAGAAAATCATTAGAAAGAGAAAATACATTTATAGTACTGTACATGTTTATCGAAAAAATCCACGTATAAGTGGACCCGTGCAGTTTAAACTCATGTTGTTTAAGGTCAGCTCTGTGTGTGTGTGTGTGTGTGTGTGTGTGTGTGTGTGTGTGTACACACACACACTTCTATACATGCGAGGTCTGTATCGTCATTCTCCTTTTATAGAGAGAAAATGTCACTCAGGGAAGTTCAGTAACTTGCCCAAAGCACACGGCTGGTAAGTAATAGAGCCAGACTGGACTTACGCTACAAGCTCTTTCCAATTGGCCACACTGCCTCTGGATCACTGCACACATGTTGTCTGACATTTGAAAATAACATTGATTGATGACGCTTTCTTACGGGACATGCTAGCTATCGTCCGGGTGTTTGTTGTCATTTCCATCTGGATTTTGCACTGGATGGAGAAGGACCATGGGCTTGGATCCCTCACCTTTGCCTCAAAGAGTCGTGTCCTCTGAATGGTGCTAACCATTCGGCATGGGAGGTACACACACTCACTACCCGCCACGTGAATCAAGATATAGATCCCACCTCTGCATGTGGGATGAAAACTGGGCTGTGGATCCAACCTTCCCCACTCTGATGTTTGGCTCTATAGCAACCTTAGCGGCCCCCAGGAGGCTGGCACCTGTCAGATAAAACTGGTGGGGCATCCAGTTTCCCCTTTCGTCTTGGCAGCCGGGGAGCTCAGCAGCAGTTTCTCCGTTCAATTCCAGCAAGATGTGCTTGTTTTTCATCGGGATTCTTACATTCTTCCTACTTTTTTCTGCCATGTTTCTCTTGGTTATTAAGGAGATTGCATTTGTCTCTTATAAATTCCCTCATTGCCATTTTGGGGAAGAGGCATCAGGCATCATGTAAGAAGAGAGGTGAATTTAATTGGTCTGCCAGGAAATTCCATTTGGAAGATCACAAGTCCTCTGACTAGCTGTCCACACTGGTCACGTTAAAGGACAGTTGCCAGGTCTTCACTCTATACTGTCACTCTCACTGGGAAACCAGCTGTGCCCTAGTGGCGGGAAGAATGGCTGTCATGACATTGAGCAACAAATGACAATGAACCAGCTGTGGGGCTGCACATGCAAATCCATCCCAGGCGCTACTTCCCGGCTCCTGTGACCTTGAGCAAGTCATCCAAGCCTTCCACGCCTCAGTTTCCCCATCTTTTAGATGGAGACCATCATAAAGCAGGAGTTCCTCTCTGGAGTCTCAGTCATCGCTGAAAGCGTAGATGGTGGAGACAGACGGTCTAGGTTCAAATCCAAACTCCATTCCTTCCTACCTGTGTGAACTTGGGCCAGTTACTTAACCCCTCTGTGCCTCAGACGTCTCATTTGTACAATGCTGGCATTACCAACACTCGCCTCGCGGGGGTGAGGAATAAGCAGCTGTAAAGCCTCCAGAACACCACCTAATCCAGGCACCATTAAGAAGTGCTAAGGATTGTAAGGAACGTCCCATCTCCCCTTGGGACAGCCCTTCCTGACACCTCCCCAGTGCTGCTCAGGGCAGACATTAAGATGTCAGAGCTGGTGCAGAGCAGGGGGAGCTGATGACCTTGGATGGAGAAGCCACTCTCACCTTCAGACAGCGAGGCAAGCGCAGGAGGGGGTTCACGCCGAATTTCAAGTAGAGAATGTCCAAGGGCAGCAGGCAGAGCATGTCCATCTGAAACCCCAGTGGGACACCACAGTGTGTAAAACAGGAAACTCCAGGGGCGTGGGGTGGGGTGAGTGACTGGGCTTCTACCTTCCATGGACAGGTAAGCTCGGAATGTCCCAAGAGGGCCTAAAACTAGGGCAGAAGGCATTCCACCCACAGGCCTCTGCTTGGCTGCCCAGCCTGTGCCAGTCCAGGGGGAACCACACCACTCCAGCACCGAGGCACCCAGGACCCCCTGAGACGCCACCCTCCAAGACCCCACAGACACTTGCATCCCTAGCACACACCTTAAAGCGGGGAGATTTCAGGTAGTTATTGCGCATCTCTTTTTTGTCCGTCTGGAAGAAAATGGGATAATGACCATGAAATGACCTGAGAGCTTAATCCCTGACCCCATGGGAGCAGTGATGGAAATCCCTAAAGACCCCCCACCTTCTGATCGGAGCAACAGCCCCATGGACAAGAGCCCAAATGGACCAACTGAGCTCAGGTGAAAGTCTCATGGTCTGTGGGTGGGGAGGTCGAGCCCGCAGCAGGGAGACAGCTGCCCAAGGTCACCCAGCTAGATTCCAACTTCGGGGATGGAAGGCGAGGCTACTGAGCTCATCCTTCTCAGCAATGCTGGTCTTCCCTGAACCATTTACAGCCTTATTACTGAGGAGCTGCCGGTGGCTCGATCAGACCAGGAAAGAGGTTGCCCGGGGAATGCTTCTTCGTCTAAATTGTTTTAAAGACACAATTTCAACTTGTCTGCACACAGTGAAGCAGGCGCTGCCCGTGTGAAATTCTGAAAAGTGACCACCTGCACAGGGAGACAGGGACTGTGCCTCCTGCTTCTGCCAAGTCACGATCAGGACTTCAGTTCCATTTCCGGTAAGTGAGGCCTGCACCAGAGCACAGGGTCTCAAACTGGTCCAAGTATCATGCTCTTAGCGGGACCCACAGGCAATGTCGAGTGCCAGCCGTCACCTGTGCTGAGCGCTCTGCACGCATTACCTCCGTCAGTCCTCACAGCGATGCTATGAGGCGGGAAAAAGCACTATCCTCATTTTACAGATAAGGAAACTGAGTCTCAGAGAGGCGATCCAGCTAGTCGTGGTAGAGCTGAGATTTGAACCTGGTCCACCTATACTAAAGGGTATTCTCTGGACCACTTCTCCATCTCTAATTCCATCAGATGGTCCAGGAACCATTTCACCCCTGGCGTGTGTAAGTGAACATATCAAAGGTATGCAGAATAAGCAACCATGATGTTGAACAAGCAGGGGCAGATATTCCCACAATCCCCTTGTTCACTTATCTTGTATATCAAAGCATCGGGGTTTGGTCCCTTGAAGACTCCAGCCACAGAGTCTGCCCCCAGCCACCCCCTCCACTGGCCTGCGACTCACAATGATGTCCCCTCCTTTGACAAACTGCAGGCGTATCTGGAACACGGTGATGTCCAGGAAGTAGATGAGGTCACAGAGGTAATCCATCAGCAGCCAGAGGTGGATGTTGTCTGGCGTCTGATAAGGGAAGGCCCAACGCACAGGAATCAGCCAGCAGTTCCAGTTCCAGGCCATCACCACGAAGAACAGCCACAGGATGTACATCAGGTCTGTGCGGAAGGGGAGGTGGGAACGTGCCAGCGCATCAGCCGGATCCGGCTCCTCACAGTGGGATCAGGGTGGGGCTTTTCTCCACTTGTCTATCTGCGCCTTCCTGTAAGCACTCTATGTGATAATTCTGTAACTTGGTGGGGGTGGAGGTGGGAGGGAAATGATCTTTGTTTTAAAAATAAATCACTGATAGGCCATAACAAATCAGAGTAAGGAGGGATGTGGGGGCATTATTAGATAATAGCTAACTAGAAACTTCTTTTGCTTTCATTCTTGTTGAAGTTTTTCTTAATATCTATTTCTTGCCTTACTTACACAATAGTAAATAATGCATAAAAGATGGACGGATAGATATATGGACAAGTGTATGGGTGGATGGGTGGATGGGTGGATGGGTGGATGGGTGGATGGGTGGGCAGGTGGATGGATAGATGGATGGGTGGATGGATAGATGGATGGGTGGATGGACATTGCAGGGTTACTTGGTCATTTTAGAGGCCCAGTGGACACCAGAGTTGGAGTTCTGTCCCCCAAATGACTTCTTGTATCACCTGGGAAAAGTCTCTCTCTGGCACCTGCTCTGCCTTCCTCGGGGAGTCAGATGAGAAAGGCAGGGAGATCTTTTGTAAACTGTAAAGTACTGTGTATGTATGCAAAGTTGTTATTCCCAAGGGATATAAAATGGACTAAAAGGAAAATGAGAGAGAATTCGCTTTACCCGTTCGAAGAATTTCCTCCCTTTTCTGCTCAGAGCAGCAGCTCCAGGAAGGAGCCAGCGAGAGCAGAAGAGAAAGACGTGGCCAAGAGTCAAGAGTCTTGGGTCTGCCGCTAACTTTAACTAATTGTGCGTTCAGACTCGTTAGCTTCTCTGTGCCTCAGTTTCCTTGTCTGTAAGGTGGGTGTGATCTTACGTTCCTATTCCAGGGATGTTTCTGTTTTGGGGGGAGGTCATGAACGTTGGGTCTGTGGCCGCCCAGCCCACCTCTTGTACTCCCCACTCCATTCCCCACCCAATCTCCTGCCCCTTCACCTTGCATAGTGGCAATGCCCATTGCCCACCCAGGACTCACTGGTCAGCGGGTCGATGCTCTTGGGGAACTGGTACTTCTTCCAGGGGCGCCTTTTGAACTTGCAGCAGAGCATGTCGCAATAGTGTTCCTCCTCCACCGGCCCCGCCTCGGCTGGCTTTGCATCCGGGGCCGGCTCTGGGGCTTTCTTGGCTGGGGCTATGGGATAACACCGGTGACCATCCAACCCAGCCCTGAGGCTCAGGCAGAGGATGCTGAGAGAGGTCTAGCAACTGCAGACCCTGAAACTGGAGTTGAAGGGACCCCGGCACCATCCCACGACTAGCTACAAGCCCTGTGTGCAGACACCAGGGTATTCTCCTGGGGCAAACCCCACAGCTCCCTCATTAACAGCGACCTGGACACGTGTCCAGAAACTCTTACCAGTTATCAACCTGGAACCGCCCCAAATGAGATAGATGTTTCTGGGCAAGTTGGATGTTTCAGTTAAGTGTGTGCTTGTGGGTCTGTGTCTGGACTGCTTTGGCGCCCTCTGCAGGGCTGGGAGCATTTCATACTCAGGACTCCTACCACTCAGGGTCAGAAATCGGGGAAATGTTGCTCTAAGTTTTTCAGAGCAGGAATCTCAGCTCCTTCATCTCTAAAACCAGACGGAATGGGATCGCAGCCATTCTGTGTTTCTAGGGTGATGTTGGCTAGAGATTGGCTCGTATAGGTCCAATATGACTATGTTTATAGCTTAGGATTGTGAAGTCAGAGTCTGCTACCTATAATTCATGGTGGCATCCTGAGTTCTAAGGCACTGTTCTCCTTTGGAAAGACCTGGAAATGCCCCCTGACAGCAGAGCACATTTCTCATTTCCTCCTGTACCTTGGAAGCAGAAAACTTTCAGGTAGCCCCATAAGAATATTGTAACTGAGGCCTCTGAAAAATAAGACTGTCTAGTTCCAGAGTGGATTGTGGACACCATCTGAGCATAAGACCACAAGATACATCCCAGGGTCGACCACCTGCCTGCCAGTAGGAAAAAGGCAGGAGAGTCCATGAGGGCCCTTGCCCTGGGACCTGGGGAGCCAACTGGATAACTCGTCAGAGGTTGGCCCTCTTCCCACCCCTGGGTATAGAGCTAAACCTGTACATACAGGACTCCAAATGCAAAGTGGGGGTCTGGGCTTATCTCAAGCACCCCAGCCATTTCCCTGGGGGCCACGCTCACCATGAGTTGACAGGGGGCATTAGGGGCCCTGTCCCACCCTGGACTCACAGGGCTGAGGGCTCTCCTCATCAGAGGTGACATCAGGGTCGATGAGCTTCTCCTTCACCTTCTCTGTCCGCTCCTTGAACAGCTTCACCAGCTCCTGGAGCCGGTCGTTGATGATGGCGCTGTTCTGGCTGGCCGTAGAGGACGCACGGCCCTGGCCGCTGTGGAAACAGCACCCAAAGGCGAGCGGGTTACGTGGGAAGGGACCCCATGCCCCTGGGGAAGAGCTGAACAGTGCCCGTACCCCACTTGGCCTGAAGGAGTGACTCCTGCCCCCGTTTTCATTAAACTGCTTTAATATCTCCTGAAAGAAAATTCCGTCTGAGAATCACGCTGGAGGGTGGGGGAGTGGGGAGGCAACTTTTAGAAAATGCACCATGCAGGCTCTGATTCAGATGGGCGGATCTGGAGAAACATTGATTCCCCTGGTGACTTAGGGGGGAACTCAGCTCAGGGCTGTTATTTCCGATTTGGGGTTCACATGCGAGATGTGCCTGGGACAGATTAGAGAGGGGACAGGGCTACTTTTTTAGGCTTCAGAAATAGCTGGTGGAAAGAACAGTCCAGATACATTGTATATCCTCTTAACTTATAGGAATTTAAACTACACCCTAGAAGCAAGAGAAAGAGAGAGAGGGAGAGACAGACAGACAGAACGACAGTCTGCCTGACATCCCACTCAGCGTGGAGCAAGGGCCCTGGGTGAGTTGACAGGGGCTGTATGAATGAGCTGTCCCCTGAGTGACCTCACTCTGATCACTTCATTGGCCTGGGTATAGTACTGGTGTTTTCAGATCTTTTTTTTTTTTTTCCCATATTTTTGAGTTCCTGAAACTCAAGCCAGCTACTCTTCTGTACTCAGTTGAGGAAGATGAACTGGAAACAGCCAGTTTGGGGGTCCCGATGGGAGGTGGGACTCGGGTGTGGCAGAGACACGAGCTGCTCGCCCACATCCGTTATATTCCATTGGGGGGTGGCACTGGGGCGTGGACACCCAGCCAGTGACTGCGTTTCTCAGGTATGGCCATGGAAGCTCTCACCAGTGGAAGGTGAGTGGACATGCTACATGCAACTCCGGGCCTCCTTGTGTAACAGTGGCCTGGCATTCTCCCTTTCTAATGGTGACCGGCAGGATCTTGGGAGCCATAGAAGGTGGCAGAGACGCTGTGAACTGGATCCCTAAATGACTACATGGAGCAGAGCCTTCCACTGACCTGAAACACTCAACATGACTATGACACAAGCAATATCTCATTCCTTAAGCCACTGAATCTTCCAGGTCTCCTTGCAGCAGCTATGCCTGTTCGCCTCCTTAAGAGTTCTCAGGGGTGATCTTTGTTATTATGCCTGATTTATACCTTATTTCTAATATTAAGTCCTAACCCTACCCCTACCTTACCGCATAAGATGTGACTCCACTGCATGATGAAACAGACCACTGGACTATAGGTAAGGTTTGGGGTTTTTTTTCTCCTGCTTCTTTAACTTTTCTGAACTTTCCACAACTCTGTTAAAACATAAACTCCAAAAACTGGAATGAAAGCTTGGTGTCTCCTGTGGCCATTGCAGGAGCTGTGGCTGGGAGCAGGATGGGGATCCCACACCAGAACCCAGGGCGGGAACTTGGCATCAACCTGGCTACTCAGACTCTTCAGGAAAACACCTCCCATTGGCCCAGCCCTTGGGATAGTTAGATGTCAGAGACACAGGTCCCGATGCCCTTGCAATGGCCTCTAAACATTGTTCAATAGACCAGTTGCATTCAAATCATTTGGGGAGCTTGCAAAGATGGATTCCCCAAGGCCCACTGTCTGAGCTTCTGATCCAGCAGGTCTGGGTGGGGCCTGGGAGTCTGTACTTTTAACAAGCTCCGCCCTCCGCCCTCACGGTCCTTCCTCTCCCTGCTGATTCTTTCAGAGGTTTAGTGCCAGAAGTCAGCCTCTGCCTATGGCCTCCCCTCAGCCTCTCCTTTACAACAGAGCATCTGCACAGAGATGCCTCCTCTGAGCACAGCTGCACGTGGACACAGCTGGGCCCAGAGTGCGAGCCCATTCTGCAGGTTTTCTAGAAGCCTCAGGACAACCAGCCTGGGCAGGAGACCCAGCCCTGTCTCACCACTCAGAAGCCACTGGCAGAGTCTGCCTCATGGCGGAGGGTTCTCAAAACATCCATGCTCCCCCAGACTCACTTTCTATTACTCACCCACCCTTCTGACCCTCTGAGACCCCAGAGGTGGTCCCCACTCACTCGGTGCCCTGTGGGGTGGAGGTGTCCGACCAGGCAACCACAGGGGTCTCAGCTGGTGATAGCGCCTTTAGCTCTTCAGCTTCATCATCTTGAGAGGGCAGCCTCTTCCTGCGAGGACACAGACATGGAAGGGGACTTTAGCAGGGGCAGGGGCAGGGACCGAGGGGAAGTGAGCCAGACTTTGTCCCTGCAGATCACCCAGAGCCGAATCCTGGGTCGGGGCAGGAAATGGTGCGGCCAAAGGGTCATCACTTGCCCTCAGGGAGACAAAAAAGGAGAAAGGAGGGACACGGCCACTCTGTGGACCTCAGTCTCCACGTCTGTTCAATGGCCTAGAGAAAAAGTGACAGCATTGACTTGGCCTCAGGCAAACCTGAGTTTATATCCAGCCCTGCTTCTTACCAGTGTGTGACCGTGGCAAGCTACCGAAACTCTCTGAGCCACCTCAGTGCCCCCTTGTGTAAAATGGGACTAAATCTGCCCAACTCAGTGAGAAGCTTATCACACAGTGAGACCTCTGTGTTCTGAGGCTGGGTAAGATTATGACTCTTTTCTCCATTTAAAACCTGAGAGTTCCCTGTTTGCTACATCTAGCCATCTCGGTTCTGGCAGGCTCCTGACCTCAGGTGAAACATTACTCAAGGGCTCATAGATGAGAGCAAAAATTAATGAAGAAAAAGATCCATCTCTCAATCCAGCCAGTGCAGGAGAAGCACTGTCAGCTCCCCTTTAGCTTAAATACAGTAATTCACAAAGCACTGTGCTGCACTTCACAGTTTGCCTACAGCTCTAGGCAAGACCTCTCTCAGTTAGCTGGCTCAGGTTATCCCAAACCAACTCAAACCACACAGCAACAAATATATCTCAAGAGGCAACCTTGACCAAAAATCCCACTCTTAAGAAAGGAGCCCAGGGACAAGCAGAAGCCCAAAGAGATGTTCACAGCACCATTTAGACAGTGCCCGATAGGAGGGGATTGGAGTCCATTCTGGCGCATGGAGCTGCGGGAATGTCACACGGCCATCATAAATGAGTGTTAAGGAGACAGCTTAGTAATACGACAAAGAGATCGCTAAATGAGATGTGGTCTCAAAAGAGATCTGATCGAACTCGCTCCTTCAGTTAAAACCACACGCGAAAGCCTGGTCCCATAAACCAAGTAGAGAAGAGAACACAGAAAGAAAAACACCGTCTGGTGTGATGGGATTAGAGGTGATTATTTTTCTAGCATTCTTTGGTATTTCCACTGTATTATTTAATAATAAAAAAGGGAGTGGAATTTAGCCTTGTCACATGCATTACCCTCTTCTAACACACAGTCGAGGGTATTGGGAACAGGGCCACCTTAGAGAGCTTTTTCTAGAGCCCTACGCCAGGAATCAGGAGAGCCAGGAAGTGGGGAGGAGGGGCATAGCCCCAGTTCTAACGCCGACTCGCTGGGTGACCTTGGGCCAATTGCTTCCCCTCTCTGGCCTCAGTCTCCTCATCTGCCAAATGGACAAGTGTCACGGTGCTGTGAAAAGCCCAAGAGAAGCATAAAAGGTGACCTGTGGGTCTCTGGGGCAGATCCCGGGACTGCGAGCGTGTCAGCTGTAGCAGGAGAAGGTGGCGGCAGCTCGGGTGAGGGTGGACTGTCTTCCATGATGAGGGGGTGGCTGTCAGCATCAGCATCTTCCACCTGCACTTCCGGGTGCTCTTTTGTGGCAGGCACTTGGAGAGAGGAAAGAGAGGACAGTCAGAGAGACAGAGAGAGAGAGAGAGACAGAGAGAGAGAGACAGACAGACAGACAGACCAGTTCCTAGGGGCCTTGTTGTGTTCTTCAAAAAAGCCACAGAAAGGATGTTTGGAGCAGCTTCTGGCAGCCTCACCTCTCAGCAGAGCCCACAGGAGCGCTCCAGGCAAGGGGTGTAAGAATGTAAAGCCCAGGGGGCTCTGAGGGCCAAGCCACCCCAGCCACCTGTCCAGGAACCACAAAAGAAGCCATGACACCACAGAAACCACAGGAGCTCCTGGACATAGCCTGGAGTCCAGGTCTCTAAAGCCCCACCTGGTTTCCTTGGTTCTGGAGAAGCACCAGAACCCAAGGTTAAGGGAGGGGTGTAGCAGCACCCAGAGAGGGCGTGGGGAGCCTGGGGGACCCAAGTCCTGGGGCCCGGCCTAGCACAGCCCAGATCAGCTGCTTCCCCGCTCTGGGCTTCAGTTTCCACGCCTCGAGAGAGGGGTGACGATGCCTAGGCCGGGGTTGGAGGGCAAGAAGGCACCTGGCTTCATACTCTGAAAGGGCCCCAGATGAAGACATTGGAGGTTTCTGCCAATCAGGAGGAATGGCTTGTCTTTGCGGTGTGTGTTACCTCCTGGTCGGGTACCCATTTTGGTAATTCCTTGCTTCTGAACACGCCAGGAACCCCCCAAATTCATCAACCCAACCCCTCTCCCGATCTCTGAGAAGCCTGGAGCCACATCCCCCGTCTCAAGAATTGGTTCCTCCTAGATGTGGCCTTGCTTACTTCAGGCTTCATTATCTACCCCAGGGACCGCGGGGACAGGTCTGTCCCAAGGTGGCATTCAGAGGGCGCCGAGGGGCTGAGATGGCGCCCCTATGCCCCAGCACGCCTGGGCAGGACCTCCCCATAGCAGGCAGGAGCAGGCCTGAGCACCAGCAAGGCAGGTGCACATCCCCCAAATGGGGAGGGGAACATTTTGAAACACTTGGATACGTGACTCATTTTTTTTCCTTTGATTTAATAAAGTTTCATTGTCCCAAATGTGCAGTCAGTAGGTCCTGTTGTTTGTGCATCCTCACCCGCGGCTGGGGTCCCCCCTCCCTCGGTGTTTCTGGTGGAAATTACTGGAACTCTGTGCTTTGAACTAGTTCTACACGCCCTTTACGAAGGAGCTCCTGAAGGGCTGTTCCACCGATGGTCCCCAGATCTTCAGGCTCTCAGAGATGACAGACGGCTGGGGTCATAAGCTTAGAGTTGGGAATTTCTTTCCAGAGTTTGTCATATGTCGCTTTGTCAAGCAAGACTAGGTTTTGAGCTTGTCCTGGACATTGCCTTTGGACCACTTCATTTTGGCCTTGACCCGGGATTTGTTCACTGGATCTTTGTCTTTCTTGGCTGACTTTCGGCATCTTTTATCTTCTCGTCATCCTCAAGCGACATAGCAAAGCTTGGGAACAGCTGCTACCACTGCAGCCTCGCTAAGATGTCCTATGTGATTTTTTTTTTAATGGCCCCCATGGGGAGACCAGCGCTTGGAGGAGTTTGGTAGAGAGAACCCAAGCAGGTCACGAGACTTTGGAGCACCACCAGGCCCTGAGCTCCCAGGAGAAGAGGATGAGCAGGAATTGAGAAGTTTTTTAAAAAATTGAAGAAGTTTTGCTAGAACAACAGAGATGCTCCACGCTGTGGACAGCAGGAGACAGCGTGAGCAGAGGGGACCTCACCCTGCTTCCTGGAGAGGTGAGCTGGAGTTGGGGCTGGGGCATGGAGGCAGCCAGGACAAAAACAGCTTCTCAAAAGTGCTCAGAGGACCGCACAGCGTGGCTCCCAGGCGGCAGAAAGCGCCTTGGGCAGCCCAGCCAGGAGTTTGTCTCAGGGAACCCAGGAAGGGGCAGATGGCAGATGGCATCCCACCCCCTGAGTAAGACCCTGCAGACTCGATAGCCCCAGGGGACGAGGAAAACTCCTAAGCCTGGTGTTCCGTATCCCACCAGCTTGGCAGAGTGGGAACTCATGTTAGACATTATATTGGTTTATATGATGTTGATTTATAGGACCAGAATAATATTACTAAGAACACAAAGAATAATATTCATGATAAAATGGGTTTAGAGAATAATTACGTTTACCGTTCAGCACTTCCTCTGGGCCTGCCCGGCATTTGTTTTCCTAAACGCTAAGTGTCTTATGCATGTTCATTCTTTTACCCTCCCCGGCCGCGCCATGAGGTTGTCGTTATTGTTGTCCCCATTTTGTGGAAAAGGAAATCGAAGCACAGAGAGGCGAGGGCACCTGCAGCCGGGCGGGGATTTGGACCCAGGCAGCCGGGCTCCGGGGCTTAAATCCTCACCCATCCTGAGACTGCGACCAGCACACGCAGAGGCCTCTGTCTAAATGAAATGGCATTCGGTGCCAAGCAGCATCGCTGACGTGGGGGTCGTGTGCTTACCATGTGCTGCTATCTGTCATCGCCTTGTCCGAAGCATCTAAAATCATCATGTGTCACATCATAGCCCGTTTAGTCCACTGTCCCAAAGCGTCACACAGATTATTTCTCAAAGTGTGGGGCTCCCTGGGACCAGGGAGGACTTGAGATGGTTTAGACGGCATAGACCAGGCAAAGGACAACACAGAATGAGAATATTCCTCCCGTTTCGAGTCTCTCTAGATCCTGAATGCACAGGGAAGAAGTCTCAAGTTGACCCTGCTATGGCCTTAACA
>NW_011889160.1:1223067-1225510 GCF_000151845.1 Pteropus vampyrus | reverse complement strand
GGGGCTGGGGCATGGAGGCAGCCAGGACAAAAACAGCTTCTCAAAAGTGCTCAGAGGACCGCACAGCGTGGCTCCCAGGCGGCAGAAAGCGCCTTGGGCAGCCCAGCCAGGAGTTTGTCTCAGGGAACCCAGGAAGGGGCAGATGGCAGATGGCATCCCACCCCCTGAGTAAGACCCTGCAGACTCAATAGCCCTAGGGGACGAGGAAAACTCCTAAGCCTGGTGTTCTGTATCCCACCAGCTTGGCAGAGTGGGAACTCATGTTAGACATTATATTGGTTTATATGATGTTGATTTAGAGGACCAGAATAATATTACTAAGAACACAAAGAATAATATTCATGATAAAATGGGTTTAGAGAATAATTACGTTTACCGTTCAGCACTTCCTCTGGGCCTGCCCGGCATTTGTTTTCCTAAACGCTAAGTGTCTTATGCATGTTCATTCTTTTACCCTCCCCGGCCGCGCCATGAGGTTGTCGTTATTGTTGTCCCCATTTTGTGGAAAAGGAAATCGAAGCACAGAGAGGCGAGGGCACCTGCAGCCGGGCGGGGATTTGGACCCAGGCAGCCGGGCTCCGGGGCTTAAATCCTCACCCATCCTGAGACTGCGACCAGCACACGCAGAGGCCTCTGTCTAAATGAAATCGCATTCGGTGCCAAGCAGCATCGCTGACGTGGGGGTCGTGTGCTTACCATGTGCTGCTATCTGTCATCGCCTTGTCCGAAGCATCTAAAATCATCATGTGTCACATCATAGCCCGTTTAGTCCACTGTCCCAAAGCGTCACACAGATTATTTCTCAAAGTGTGGGGCTCCCTGGGACCAGGGAGGACTTGAGATGGTTTAGACGGCATAGACCAGGCAAAGGACAACACAGAATGAGAATATTCCTCCCGTTTCGAGTCTCTCTAGATCCTGAATGCACAGGGAAGAAGTCTCAAGTTGACCCTGCTATGGCCTTAACAGCTCTCCGACTCACTCTAATCCCGCTTTATGGAGAGCAGGCCCCAGCTGTGAGCCTTCAGCCAGCCACCTACTTGATTAGAAACCATCACCTTGACTTTGTTTTCAGTGTATTTGTGATTATTTCTATCGATGCCCTCTATTTCTGGCAAACCATGCTGGTTTCCCATTTTAATAGTAATGTCAAGTTCCTATTCCTTGTTTAAATACACTTAATGAAATAAAAAAGCGAATCCGCTGGGGGTAAAAAACAGCAAGCAAATACAAGTGAGTAGGTACAGACTATAGCACAAATGGAGTCATGATTTTGTGGGGTGGAAGTCGGGGGACCCTCTGGAGTGAGTGGATTTAGGGCTCGCCCAGGAGACTGATCCTGGGTGTCGTGCCTTGTCATGGGGACAGCTGCATGCCACCTCACCCCAACTCTGCTCACTCCCAGCCAGGAAGAGGAGGGAAGGACAATGATCTCATCTCATGAAATGTCCAGTTCTATCCGCTTACTGATCTCGGAGGCGACTTTGCCCAGTGTCATCCGAAAATAAACAAATCTAAAAGGGAAGTGCGCAGGTCTGGCTTGAGTAAAGACAGAAAGTGACAGGGCTGAGCCCAGAGAGGTCAGTATGTCCCCGAGCACTTTGTCATCAGGCGGCAAGTAGCAGGAGACTGAAGGCCACTGAGGGGACCTTGTCGCGATTAAACAGATCCAGCTAGGCCTTCCCCCTGCACTGGCCCCTGAGGAAGCCTCTCGTCTCGGCCTGCCTGTCAGCACCTGGGGCCTCTCCTTTCCTGAAAGGGAGTTTTCAGGGCAGATATCAATAGTCCTCAGAAATTCCAGCTCCCAGTAAAGTCTCGAGGTCAGAAGATTCTGTCTGCAATGGACCCCCACATTCCTCTTCTGTTCCATTCCCCTCCGCTTATTCTCTTACCCTTCCCAGCTCCGTGCCCCAGCCCTCTTGGCCTAGAGATCTGAGTGACTTATTTAAACTAGGATGCGAGTGACTACTTATATAAAAATGATGATCGGCAGAATGCAATGTTTAACCCAAAGAAATGAATAGCTAATTGTGAAATTTTACGCACAGAGAGAAGGGGACGAATATCTCTCAAGTCACCACAAGCACAATGAAGCCATTGATTAGCAGAGGAAGAAGGGGTACTTTTCCACGAACCCAACTGATGGTCCCACACCATGACCATGGCACCCATGCAGGGAAACAGCCCAAGCCATGCAGAAGCACACATCGCGGGCGTGAGCATGCTGGGTGGCTGAGATCACACTACCTAGGCGACGGACGGAGCTCCTGGTCTCCTTGGCGAAGCTGGAGCTGGACAAGGCTGTCCTCCGGGAGATGAGGACAGGGATGCGGGTGGTTGGGGGGCGGTAGCTGGGCACGTTGGGGAGGTGGTCCAGCATGTGTGAGGGGGCAAGCCTGGAGGCCACCTGACCAGGCAGCTGGTCCTGGACCAGGTGATTCAG
>NW_011889160.1:1216205-1221822 GCF_000151845.1 Pteropus vampyrus | reverse complement strand
GGTACCATTATGGCCTCCTCGCTCAGTGCCAGCCACAGTGCTGGGTGCCTTCGAGGCACTGTCGCCCCCACTCTGCCCAACAACCCTGGGAGGTAGGTACTATTATTGCCCTGACTTTCTTGACTTGGGAGCCACAGTTAAGAGAGGTCACAGAAGTGGCTCCAGATCACACGGTGAGGAAGGAAGAGGAGCCAGGCGTGAAACACAGGTCTGTGCCCTTGACCACTTGGCCAAATCCCACCCGCACGGAGCCTCGGTTTTCTCATTGGTAAAATGGTCTGTCTGCCTCACAGGGCACTGGGGCACCAGCGGCCTGAGGAATGTGGAGGCTTGTCAGGCCAGGGCTTGGTGTCCAGATGTCCTCAGCTTCTCTAGACTCCGTCCTCACAGTCCTTCACAGCAAAGTGCATGTGCCGGGGCCAGCCTGGCGCTCTCAGCAGTAAGAAAAGCTCATCAAGAGACGTGGAGTCCAGGACGTGCCCTTAGCAAGCTCCGGCCTCAATTTTCACTCAGATACATTACGTTTGAGCCAAACCCCCACTGGCTGGCAGCCCAGAGGGCTGCATTCCCAGTGACGGGGTGGTAGGAGGGGCTGGCTAGGAGCAGGGTTCCCCCAGGCCTGCTGGAGTCCTGGGGCCTCCATGCAATTCCCCTGGGGTCTTTGAAATACATCACCGGGCTCTAATAATATGTCCCCAAGCCTCAGAGGATGGGTTTGCCTGAGGATGGGGCAGGTGGAGGGGTGCAGAGAGGGTGGAGGTAGAGGGCGAGGAGGTGGAGTGCCCCTGTGCCCAAGCTAATCTCAGCCTGAAAGTATCTTGGACACTCTATAACTGCCCCCCGCCCCCCCACACACACCCCTACCTCCTGAGCTGTTGGCCACGGCCTCCTCCTGCAAAAAAATAAAGCGAAACAGAGCTGTGATCATCAAGCCCCTGCCTAGCCCTCATGCAGCCCAGCCCGTCAGGAGGTCTGCCCAAGTCTACTCTTCACCTGACCAGCCCGCCAGACCCTGCCAGCCACCTTCTGAGGCATCCAAGGAGGTGGCCTCCACCCCGTAGAGGGTGGTGCACACAGGAGCCCCAGGCCCCAACATCCAGACTTGTCACATATAACGAGGGGGTCTTATCCAGCTCTGTGCATGTGGGGGCAAAGCAGCTAAAGCTGCCCGCACAGCCTCCCCACCAGGCACTGCACTCCACAGTGTACAACTGCGCACAGCACTCTGGGGAGGGGGTTCAGCCCCATTTTACAAAGGCAGCCGCTGAGTAAAACTGAGGCTTCCGGTGGGGAGGTGACTTGTTCAGGGTCACACAGCCATGTGAGGACTGGAGTGTAGGTCCCACTGCTCTCCACACACAGCTGTGTCACCAAAGGCCCTTCCTAGCGCCATCTGAGCCCTGGTGTGCACAGGGCTTTGCGGTGCCCACCGCCCTGCTCCCCTCCATCCAGTGGGCATCCCACCAGCAAAAATCCCCTGGACAAGGTCCCAGCCCCTTCCACTGATGTCAGCCCAGGCCTCAGAGGGAGCCGGGTGCCAGGCCCAGTGCCATTCCATACCTGGTGTGAGGCCCTCCGGGGCTCAGTCTCGCCTATACTGCTTGGATCCTCACCAGGCTGTGCCACCAGACAGCTATCCAGCGGGACACTGTGACCCAGAGAGGGAGGAGGAAAGGGCTGGGGTTAGAGGCGTTAAACATTTCCTGACGCCTGCTGAGTGCCAGCTGTGTGCCGGGAGGTGGGGTACCAATATGCCCAAGAACGGGTCCTTGCCCTCGTGAGGCTCCTAGCAGAGCACAAGCGGCAGACCCCATGTCCCGCTAACGATCTCCCAGTCTGAGACACATGCTGGAGCGAGGAGCTGTGAAAGGCACAGCCACAGTTCTGCCTAGGAAGGAGGCGCCCCCAGTGGAGGTGGCCTATGAGCTGGGCCTCCGAGATGATGAGTTGACCCCGAGGAAGTGTGTCCAGGAAGAGGGAACAGCATGTGCGAAGACAAGAGGACTGTGTAGAGGACTGTGTGAGAAACGGTCCTCCGGGGTGTGACAAAAGAGCACTGGATAGTGTCCAAAATATATGCCCAGCATTTCGACTCTGAGGGTCTCCTGTCACCTTGGTGAGGCAGGCAAGGCAGGGAGTACGAGAAAAGTGAGGCCCAGAGAGGTGAACTCACCTGGCCAAAATCCCACAGCAAATCGTCACATACCACCTAAACCTTGAATGCAGGCCCTGCTCTTCTCACGCCCTGAAATCAGAGCCACACTGCGACTGCTGAAGTTTTCAGGGGCTCCTGGGCCAGGCGCAGGTGAGAGACAGAGACCGGGGTGAGGCTGAGGGAGCAGAGAAGACTATGGCAAATCAGAAAAAACCCGTGCCCGCCTGAGCTGGCAACCCCACTGCCCGTGGAATGGGGGCCCAGTGGCCAGATAGTCCAGTTTTCAAAAGGAGCCTGAACTGTACATTTAAAGGTGAAATCTCCCGATCTTTAGATGCTGATAATTAGTCCAAATTAACTTATTTATATGTAGATACTCAAAAGTGCCTGTCACCAGGGTGAATTGGGGCCTTAGATGCCCATGTGTGGCATCTGGTTAAAAAGGTGACTCAGAACCAGAGGCTAATTGATTTTTGTAATTAGAATTAGATCCTGCTTCCCAGCAGCCCACCCACCCCAAAGACTCCTGTCTCCAAGGGGCTCACGGAGGATGGACCGCGGTATCTGCCACCCGGAAAACCTGCATTCTCCATCCTCCAGTCTCGGCCCTCCCGAGTGGGAGAGGCGGTGGGGGCAGATTGCAGTCCTAGTCACTTTGGAGCCAGCAGCCTGGGAACAAGGTCATCTGGCAGCCATATTGTCACAGCATCTCCCACAGGCTGCGTGTCAGGCACTGGGCCCAGCACTTGGCCTGCACAGTGTCTCCCCAAATCCTCACCCAAATAACCCTGAGAGCCCAGCGCTGTGACCGATGGCATCCCAGCTTAGAAATCGGAGGCTCAGAGAGATCAGGTGGCCTGTCCATGGTCACCCAGCCCGTACAAGGCAAGCCTGGATAAACCATGGTGTCTCTGACCCAAGGCCACTCCGCTGCCCACCTCCGAGCGCCTACGCAGCCCCACATGATGTGGAGTAGTGAGGCAGGTGTCTGGAGGATCCAAGCACCCAACTCACTTTATTTCTCTCCCCTGTGCGGGTATCTCCATCATGAGAGGCCTAAACGATCGAGGCCATGGCTCCCCGACCCTGCTCAGGAAGGTACACAACACCTCGAACGGATTCAAGTCACAAAAGCAAGGGCACATTATGACTTTCACAGGGCCCAGGTGCTTTAGCCTTCGTGGGCCCTTTCCACCCTAAAAATACATTAAGAGTTATATTTGCAACTGCATTCGTATGAAGATTCATATGTTAATGATATATATTAAAACACTGTGGGAACTATGCCCTCCTCGGTTCTCAGAGCACAAAGGTCCAGGAAATGGACCTCCCACAGTCCACTCGGAGGCTTCTCTCTGGGTCTTGCTCAGTCCAGAATTAGGCCAGGAAGTCACTGCGTGGCCATGGCCAAGTCACCAAGAAGCCCTTGGGCTGCCTCCGTTTGTTCATCTGTCGAATGGGTAGGACTCGCCCAGCCTGTACAGCCTGACTTATTTGGGTGAGGTCAGAAGGGCCACTGAGAATCTCATGGAAAAGTCAAAAAAGAATCCCCATGCCAGGGTCCTTCTTGATTCTCCACCTGTAAAGACTGGTCAGCGGCTTTCCTTGTCCGTGGCACCAAGTGTTCACTTTGGAGCCGGCCTGACCTGGGACGGAAGCCCAGCTCTGCACAGCTGGCAGGCAGCCCTGGACAGTAGGGTAGCATCTCCGAGCCTCTCATCTATGAAATGGGAGCAGTGACAGATGCCTTTGCACCATGTCTGCCACAGGAAACAGTACTAAACAAATGGCAGCTGTGATTATGATTCTTCTTGTTATTATCCCAGAGGAGGCGGCACTCTTCAGGGTTAGAAATCACGCACGTGGATTGGGAAACATTTTGCACAAACATCTTCAGCTATTGATACACCTAACCAGCCCTACCATGGCCTGGTGGCATCCCCCAGGGGCTGTTTTAAGACCCATGTACGTCACATCATGTCACGCACTGGTCAGAAGTGTGCCCAGTGCCTGCCAAGACCCCTCTTGCCTGGCCAAGAAGCAGCAGGCTATCAACTTCTCGAACATTCCCAAATCCCAGGGAATTCCAAGTGGAAGACCAGACGGACTGGCTGAGGTGGGCATCCTAGAGGACCCCCCGGCTCTCCAAGTTAACGGCACAGGGAGTAGTAGCTACAGCCAGCTCGCAAGGGTTTTCCCGCCTATTTCTCCTCCCCCGAGTCACCCAGCAGACTGTGCCCACAAATTTTAAGGCCCCCGCTATTGGCTTCAGCAAACTTTTCACCTGCTACCCCAATCCTGAGAGAAGGAAGGATGGGAGCCCTTAGGGGGAGCAGCCACCTACTTGGGTGTCGCTGTCTTTGCCGACAAGGATGCCCATAGTGCAGGAGTTCATCTGGGGGTGATGACATTCATCCCAAGCCTTGGGGCGGTACACTCAACTGAGGAATTCGGAGAGCCCCGGAGCCCTGAGCCTGCAAGGCCAGCTCCGGAGCCAGTGTGACTCGGGTGGCAGATGAGCCACCAATCCTTCCTGCTTCTAATCAGATTGAGGGGATGTGCAGGGAACTCTGCAGAAACGCCCCAGGGAGGCCAGGTGGGGACCAAAAGGCTGCGGTTGCTAGGAAAAGCCGAGCTGTTGCCGGCGGAGACCAGGTCGCTAGGCGACCATCTGCCCGTTACCAGCGCCGCACGTCATCAGTAACCCTTGTGCCTCCGCTCAAGGAGCAGAGCCTGTGCTCCTGACACTCACGGTGCTTTCCTGCCCCAGGCTGTGGCCAGAGGGACAGATCAGGGAGGAAAGATGTGAGCCAGGAGTTTCCACAGATGGCGGAGTGACCAAGGGCAGTGGAGTAAAGGGGCAGATTCAATCAGTCTGGCCTGATGGCAATAACAGCCTCCTCACTGCTTTCCCTGCCTCGGTCTCTCTACAGTGCAGCTCCAGACCGTGTCACTCCCCTGCTCACAAACCTTCAATGGCTCCCCACCGCTCCCATTATGTCAAGTTCAAGGCCTTTACAACGTGGCCTCACTGTCTCTGAAGGTCGGTCTTCCTCCGCTCCCACAGCTGCATTGTCACTGCTCTCTGGACACACAGGCTGCCCTGAGGCAGAACATCACTCCGGCCTTGAAACACTTTCAACTTGGCCTCCAGGCCCGACTTGCTTCTCTCTCCCTCTGCCATCACCTCCTCCTCAGCCCTTTCAAGTTCTCCCTCATCTCCCCGGCTCGAACCTGGCCTCTGGGCCCCTCCTCCATCTACGGCCCTCTCTGGGCATCTCCTCCAGTCCCCGGCTTTCAGGCTTTCAGTTTCGTCTACACCACCAGACTCCTGACATTATGTCTCCAGGCTAAACTCTCCCTCCCTTAAGTCCAGACTCAGGCGTCCAACTGCCTGGACACCTCCACACTTCTCCGCCTCTCCATCCATCCTTCCATCCAGCCCACGAATCTGAAAATCAT
>NW_011889160.1:1195568-1214480 GCF_000151845.1 Pteropus vampyrus | reverse complement strand
GCAGACAATCTCGATGTGCCGAAGGTGGAAAAACCTCAAAGTATATTGCTGAATGAATATATAGCAAGGTGGGTATAGGTAGGTGCATGTGATACGCCATCTTTTGTGCAAAAAAAAAAAAGAGGGGATTTCATGCTTGTTTATGCTCAGACGGTCCCTGGAATGGCGCAGAAAATCCTGGCAGCTGCTGTGCCCATGGAGAGAAGAATGGGGGTCTAGGGGAGCAGGGAGGCAGGCTCGGTTCACACTCTCTGCCCTTTTATGCCCTTGGGATGCTGTACTACGTGCCTGTTATCTTTCCAATCATTCGTTCAAGTCCTTCCCTGGCTCCCACCTGGGCATCTCCACCACGGCCTCATTCTCCTCTTCATAAGCTGGAGCCACCTCTGGGCCTCGAGGGCTGATGCTGCCGTCCCGATGCTCGTCCTCCTCCCAGTGAGAGTCGATCTCCTCCAGGATGAGATCCGGCTCCTCTGGCCCTCCAGGAAGGATGCTGACTGCAGGGGACACAGGGTGGAGGGGAGAGCAGGCTTGGGGCTCTGAGTCCCAGGGACCACATAGGGAGCCTTGGCCGTCACCGGCTGTGCGCCAATTCCGAGCCAAGGAGTGGACATGACACCAATCTCAGCAGGACCATTAGCAACCAGATCAGCGCTAAAGTGATGGGGTGAAGTCCAAAGTCATTCACCCTGTCTCCTTCCATTTAGTTTCCCTCTCTTTATCCACTTGAGACAGAGCTTCCATTACAATTGGTCTGTTTCTCCTTGGGGCCTCTTTCTCAGAGTTTGTGCAGAAGCAGAAACAATGCTTCTAACCACAGTATTGCAGGTGATGCCAAAAGATCCAGGCTCAGTGTCCGCCTGCCACGTCCAGGTGCAGGGCGGCTAGAATGTCTCGAAGAATGCAGAGAGAGCTTACCCACTGCCTGCTCTCTAGATGCCGCCCCCTGGCGATAGCATACTATATGCCCATAATCACGACACCTGCTTGTGGGAGTCTTTCTCTGCCTCCTGGACCTAGAGGCTCCACCCTCTAAGGGGATCAACTTTCTTGGGGAGGTGGTCCCACCTTCAGAGAGGAGTCTGCAATTTTCAACATTTCTCCATGTACCCCGCTCCCCAGCAATGAAAACACTGTGGGGCTGTGAGCTTGGCAGAAGTGGGTGCAGGAGAGTTTCAGGAATCCAAGCGCACCCCCAGGCAGGAGAAAGAGAGAAAGAGGGAGATTGTCTGCAACCAGGTGTTTCTAAAAAGCTCCAGGGGTCTTGGTGGCCCTCAAGCCAAACGTGCATTGCTAACAGCGACTTTAAATGGAAATTGGCCTCAAGTCTTATCCCATGACTTTGGAAGTTATTGTTCATGGTATAGAACAATAATAATAATAACAGCAGTTACATTTATTGAGCTCTTACTATGTGCCAGGCCCTGTGCTAAGTGATTTACGTAAATTCACTCAATTAGCTTCATATCGATCTTTTGAAGGGGGAATAATTGTTATCCTCATTTTATTTTCCCTCTTTTTTTCCCTGTGTTATTCCCCATTTCACAAAGAAGCAAACTGAGACGTAGGTCAACACCTTCCTTTAATGAGCACTTCCCACGTGCCGGGCACAGGGCTGAATACTTTCTAAGTGTCGCCTCAGCCCTCATTCCTGCCTCCTGGCTTCTAGGTATAGATATTATCCTGCCTCCCAGAGGAGCACCTGCCTGCCCTCCAGGGAAACATGCCACATAAATCTTGAAGTAACCTTTCCCACAGCCGGTCCTGGCTCCTCTGGCCCTACAGGCAGCCCTGGGCTTTGACCAGGGAGGTCCTGTATGGCCCTGAATCCAGTAATGGAATACGTCACATGTGTCATTCTGTGTTGCCGTCCAGCAATGATGTGGCATCTCCACCCAGAGAGACCACTTGGAGTGCCAAGTTTCTGCCTGATATAGCAGGGGACATTTGGGGGACAGAACATCCCCTGGCCTGTGAGCTCATTAGCGTTCGTGGCGATGAAAGGTTAAGAATAGTACTTTCCCCATTTTATAGACCAGAGAGCAGGCTCAGAGAGGCTGAGTGACTTGTCGCAGGCCACACAGGATGTCGGAGGCGTGCCAGGTCACCTGACTCCTGCCTCTTTCCCTGGTGTGCTATCCCAGGTGATAAACGTGCCCCGTGAGGGCCTCCCTGGCACTAGCGGCCTCTCCAGAATGGGCACTAGATGAGCCCAGCATTTGGCGTCCTGAAGAGCTGATGCACCCTTGCTCACATTCTCACTTTGCTTTTCATTAACTTTTTCTTTTTCGGTACTATTTAGCAAGTAAGCGTTTTACAAGCATTTTCTCCTTTCAGCTTTGTGCCAGGCCTAATAGGCATTTTGAGGCACACCCTAAACTGTCCCCATTTTACAGCCAAAGAGTCTACGGCTTTGAGAAAAGGATGATGCCCAAGGTACCAGCCAGGAAGGACAGGCATGGGGCACTCAGCCACACTGGTCCCAGCGCAGATCCCCGAGTGAGCCCCTCTCCACGGGCATCTGATTCACAGCCGCCCTGGCTTTTCCAGGGCCCCCAGGTACTCAGGTCACTGACGGCCCAATGAAGCACTGTGAGGGCTCAAGTTCACATGCAAACTGCTCCTTCTAACACATAAACTTTGCCTCCAGTGTCCCTCGTGGGCTTGCCTTCTCCTAGCCAGCATCCTCTCTGCCAGCCTAAAATGTTCCTCAGGGCCACTGAACGGATCTTTGACTCCAACAGTGAAGATCCTAAGCCCCATCTGGGGAAGAAGCTCCTGCTTCCAGGACCAGAGAACAGGAAGCTAGGGTCATGGATTCTAGGCCAAGGTCCTGACCGGATCCCGGGCTGCTGGCAAAGCCCAAGCCCTGGCACAGGCTTCCATCTTCCCTGGCAGGCCCAGGTCCCAGACACTTCGGATGGGGCCTGAAACTGAGGGACCCTGTTTTGATTGCTTTCTCTGCCTCCGATGCTTGCTCAGCCTCAGAGTAATCTTTGCGCAGTCACTCCCCTGCTCAACCACCTTCCATGGCTCCCCATTGCCCACAGCCTACCCCTTAAAATCAATACCTAACTTTTCTAGTTTTACCTTCTGCATCAAGAACTTAAGATTATCTGAAATGCCCGCCATTCTCCCTCTCCTATCTCCAGGCATTTGCTCCTTTACTCCCAAAGACCTACTCTGCCAGGGAGATGGTTGGAGTATATGGGTGGAAGGGAGGGCAGCAGCTGCTGCTCAGACTGTCCTCACAAGTATAGTGTGGGGCCAGTACAGCTGGATCTTCCCAGTTTTTGAGAGAAGCCAGACTCTTATGTAAAGCCACCTGATTTTTAAATGTTGGCAACTAATTCTAATTTTTTAAATCACTCCCCGCCCCAAACACAGACATCTGTGGGCTAGTTGGGACCCAGGGCCACTGGCTCAGGGCTTCCTCCCTGCCACCTCCATACCACAGGCCACTTTCAATCCACCCACTTGTCAGACCTAAGTATTCATTTTAGCCTTATCTGAAGCAATAAGATGCGATCACAGCTTCAATGTGCTCATTTATGCTTTTTTAATATCAATGAAAGTGTCTGTTGCCGTCGACTGATGGCCCACCAACCAACCCTTGGAGTGGGGAATGTGGCCAAGCCTAAGAAGAACCTCTTCTGGGAAAAACTGTGTCCCATGGAGCCACCAACTGTGTGGCAGGCTCCAGGCTGAGGACAGCACAGGTGTCCTCTCCAAGACTATCCTTCACGGGCTTTCCCAGGCTTCCGGTGGGAAGTCCTCCCGCTAACTAGCCTAAATGCCACAGGCTGCCCTTGGCTGACCTTCCCCTTGCTCTGGCGGAAAGGGGTTGGCCTGGGTCCCTGAGCGGCAGCTCTGAGACTGGCGGAGGTGACCGATTCCACCGCACCCTGCCTGGGAGCATGGGGAAGGGCAGGCGTCACTGTCCAAGGAGGGTGGGGAGTCGATGGCCACCCCTTTCCCCCAACAGGTCTTCTCTTCAGGACACCCTTCTCTCCTTCCATCTATCCGTCCGTCTGTCCATCTGTGCTCTCCCAGGCTCCCTTCTCCCTTGTTTCAGAGGCCTCCAGCTGCTGCCGGCCCTGAAACAGAGGAGAAGACAGAGGGTGTGTGGCTGGTGGACAGGCGGAGGGAGCGAATGAGCGAGTGCCTGAGTGAGTGGAGGATGGGGAGGCTGGGGGAAGGAGCAGGGAGAAAGAGGGGGCACTCATCCTCCAGCCTCTCGGGGTCACCCTGTGTCACGTGTTGAATAGTGCCCCCGCAAAACATAATCCAAGTCCTAACCCCTGTTACCTATGAATGTGACCTTGTTTGGAAGGAGGGTCTTTGCAGACATCATTAGTTAAGGGTCTCAGGATGAAAGGGGAGGGGTATGTGACAGACACAGAGGGGAAGGTGGAGACCGGGGCACAGCTAGAAGCCCAGGGACACCAAGGAACCGCACAGCCAGGAGAGAGGCAGGGACAGTTTATTCTTCAGAGCCCCAGGAGGAACCAACCCTGCCAGCACTTGGATTTGGGACTTCTGGCCTCCTGAACTGTGAGAGAATCCGTTTCTGCCGTCTGAAGGCACCCAGTCTGTGGTCTCTTGTTACAGCAGGCTCAGGAAACTAATGCCGGTCTCCGGCCCTGGCATCGGGTCGCCCCATGGCTGCCCCAGCATCCACCCCCGGCTCCCACGCTCCTGCACACAGGGAGGTTCCGTCTACAGCTGGCTGAATCCCACCTCCTTCCAGAGGTGAGGAGAGGAGGACAAGAGGGGCCCGGGGCTGTGTCCTCGGAGCTCTCAGTGGCTCCTGGGGGCTCTCTGTTCCAGGGAACTTTTTTTCATTCAGTTAACACAGCCCGACTGAGCAACTGCTACCAGGCCAGGCGGACTCTAGTCTCTACTCTATGAGAACTTGCTTTATGACCTTGGGCATGTCTCTGCCCCTCTGCCTGCCCCAACAGCTATGGGGGGATCCCTATTATGTACCCTCCAAGGTGGCTGTGAGCTCCAGGAGACTGAGCGAGCCCTGCTCTGAGGCTGTCCCTTCACAATGTCATTACAATTATACAAACGCCATCACCCGTCAGACCGGAGCTCCGGTCAGCTGACCTGTCTGGGCCCCAGTCTCAAAGTGCTCGTAACAATCACCATTGGCCGAGTGGGGCTGGGGTTGGATGCAGCCTTGCAGACATGGCAAGGACCATGGTCCTGGGGCCTGTCCATGGTGAAATAAGGCCACCACTTACAGCCCCTGAACTCTGTTTTGCTCACCTCTGGCACTCATCACAGGCCTGGCACATAGCAGGCCCTCCATGATCATTTGTGGGTGGACAGATGGATGGATGGACAGATGGATGGATGGATGATGGATGGATGAATGGGTGGGTGGGTCGGAGGTTGGATGGGTGGATGGACGGATGGATGGTTGGATGCCCTGTCTACTGCATGCCTTTCCAGAGGCCATGAAATGACCGAAGAGCAGATTTTGAGCCCTAGCCCACCCCTCCTGGCCTCAGTCTGCCCCCCAGTCCCTGTGCAGTTGGATGAAAGGCAACATGCACCTCCCCAACCCAGCTACAGTAAGGAGATGCCTTCTCAACTGAAGGGAGCTGGAGTCTATGGGGTCCAGTTCTCCCAGGAAGACCCCGTCTCCCTCTCCTCACCCCCCAACTGGGGACTCTGCTTAACCAAACTCACTGGCTCAGCTGCCAGGGAGCAGTGGGGAGCTCTCTCTGGGTGTTCCCAGTAGGAAAGGGGGCCCACTGACTTGGCCCCAAAAATGGCTTCTCTCAATGGAAGTGGGAAGGCAGGCCAGGTCCTTCCTCCATCTCCCCAGCCCCTAACGGGGCCTCCGGCCACCACCTGGCTCTGGGCCACGCTCTGGCTACCTGGCCAGGCTGACCTGAGGTGGTGCCTACAGAGCACAAGAGACCCTGACTGTGCCTCCTGAGCACATCCGGGCCTGGCCAGGCACCACCCACGCACGCTCACACCGAGCACCCCTCCCAGAAACAGACACGAGGACCCACTGACATGTCACTTACTGGTCTGCACGTCACATGTCACAGGGGAATCAGGCTCCTGCATGGGGAGGAAGGGGAAAAAACTGCTGTGGCCTCCTCATTGCTCTCTCTACTACCCCTCCCAGCACATTAGGAGCAGGAAGGTTTTCCTCCTCCCCTGCGGGGACACCCACAGGAGGTCCCCTGGCGTCGGGCTCCAGTCTCTCCCTACCAGGATCACACTTGGTCCCACCTCGGCTCCCTGCCCAGGCTGGGCCCCCCATCTGGAATGTCCTCTCTTCAGTTCTCTGTGCATGAAAAACCTCCTCCCGCCCTCCCCCGCAAGGCTGTTGCAAAGTTCCATGTGCACGGAGGTCTCTCCTTTGCCGGCACCACACCATCTCTGCCCCAACTCCATCCTCGGGGCCCCTCCTCCCTGTGAGGGCACCTCCACTGACTAACCGTTGCTGCCACCAGGCCCCCCTTTCCTCCTCTTGGAAAACTCCAAAGCTGAGCTTTCGCCGCCACCCACAGAGGCTACATGAACACAGGGCCCGAGGGCTCGGCCTACAGGGGAGGGGGCCCTGAGGCTCCCTGTCCACCTCCTACTGCAGCAGGACTAGGATCCGGGCCTCCCGCCTCCCATGAGGTGCTCCTATGAAGATGTCTAATCGTCCCCAAGAGAGAAGGGCCAAAGGCCAGGTTCTTGGAGAGGGAGGGGAAGAGGTGACACGGGTATGCGGGAGCCCTAGGCTGTCAGGAATGCACACAGAGCCACTGGCTTTCTTGGAGCCCCACTTCTTCCCAGAACATTCCAGTCCTCTCTTGTCTCTGGGCCTTTATACATGCCGATCCTCTGCCTGAAGGGCCCTTTCCAAACCACCTGCCTTCACTTTCACCCACCCATTTCCTGTTCCTCCTTTAAGTCTCAGCCTGCAGGCCACCTCCACTGGGAAGCCTTCCCTGATGCTCCTGGAAGGCTCCTCCTCTGCACCCCACATCCTCTCCACTCCCCACCATGGAAGCACTTCCCCGACCAACCGTGACCTCCTGACAGGCAGGGCCGGGCCAGCCCTTTCAGTCTGTGGCCACAGTGCCTCAGAGAGTGTGTGAGCTGTGCAAACAGGCAGGCTGGGTGGGCTGGGTTCCCGCTGCAGGCTCCCTCTTCCTTCTGTACGACTGCCACCCCAGGGACACAGGGCAACCATCTTACCCTTGCCTGAGTTCCCAAGACCCCTCCTGCCACCATCCAGGGTCCCCGCTCTCCCAACTCAGCACCCACCTGCTCCCCAGCCTTCCCACGGAGCACCGGCTGTGGCAGGGCCCGCTCCAGCCTGTGCAGGAGCCATGCCATCAACCTGTGGGTGGGAGAGAGTGATCATGTCACGTGGGAAAGTGAGACCAGCGGCAGATCCCCTCTCCATGCCCCCCACCACCCCCTACAAAACAGACATCGAGCCTGCCAGAGGCAGATGAGAACCCAGACAAAGACCATCGTTCCCCTCCCTGTCCCTCCCAGGCAGGTGTCCGTCTACTGCTCAGACCCCAGCAGGCAGCTCAGGCCCCGCCAACCTCCACCCCACCCCCAGAGGTGCATTCAGGCCCCTCACACACGGCCAGGTAGGACCATGTGGCAGTCCCTACACCGATTTTAAATGCATGTGTCCTTTAGCCCAGCAACTCCATTGCCTCTGATTTATCCTATAGATTTACTTGCATGAGAGTGAAATGATGCCTGTACAAGGCCATTGCTTGCAGCAAAGAGTGGAAACAAAGCTAAACGTCTACTGCGTGGTTACGTAAAAGCTGGTATGTCCATATAACGGAGTACCACCCAGCTGCAGACCTGAATGTATAAAACCACCTCGAAGATACATTTTTAGGAGAAAAAAAGCAAGATGCAGAAGAGAATATATGATTTGCTACTGTCAGATGGGTGTGACCTGTACTCGCAAGTTTGTTTGTGCCTAGAAAATACGGGAAAGGAAGAGAAGCTGCTGATGCGATTGCCCTGGGAAGGGGCCTTGGAAACCCCTTTGAATTTTCTCCCAGGGGCATGTGTTACTTTTATACTTTAAAAAACCAGTTTGGTGAATGTTGGGTGTTCGGCTGGGGTGAGGCACTGATCTTGCTTCCCGTGGGAGGTGTGGCATTTAGGGGGGCTCACCTGGCAGGGTCTCCGGGAGGTGGCAAGGGGGAATCCGGGGTGCCAGGCTGGTGCTCTGGGGTCAGCTCTTCCTCAGGCTCTGGGGGCCCGGGAGTGGGCAGGGTGGGGCTCTCCAGGGCCTGTAGCACAGGCTCCGTTTCCAAGTGGGGTGCTGGGGGCTCTAAGTGGCAAGGGAGCGGGAGACTAGATGACATGGCAGGGCTCCATGTGACCCGTCAAGGACACAGGGGGCCAGAATTAAGGGGCCACTATGACTGAGTAGGGAGCCCCTTGGGACCACCCAACTACTCCTATCACCAGACAGACACAGAACTGAGGCCCAGGGTGGGGAAGGGACTGTCTAAGGCCTCATAAGGCTATCCCAGGTCATTGGCCTCGCGGCCTGGACTGGGAGGGAGTTCTAAATCCCCACCCCCCCACACCCAATAGCTGGCTCCTAGCAAGCCTTGAACCCCTCCATAGCCCGAGTGAGTGCTAAGGTCCTTCCCTGGGATCCCCCAGGTTCCAGTTGTACCCCCAGCCCAGACAGCCCCTTCCTGGGTCCCCTCTCTATACCTGGGCCCAAGGCATCATCTGCAGCAGGTTCATCTCTGGAGCCCTGGATCGTAAACAAGGAGTGAGGGCATGGAGCAAAGCAAGCCCTGTATATGTCTCCCCTGGCCAGCTGTGCCCTGTCTCGTCCTTCCTCCGAACCCCCTGTCTCTCTTGCAGTCACTCTTCCCATCGGGGACCTTCCAGGGAAGGGAGCACCCCCTCTGTGGGTTCCAGGAATGGGGTGGGGATAGACCATTAGAGTAGACAGGCCCTTCCTGGGACCCCAGAAAGGGTCAGTTTCTGGCTCTCCCTTTTCCTCCACTTACCTGGGAGGTTTTTGGAGGCTGAGGCAGCACTTTCTCCAGATTCTGCTCAAACCACCGGAGCAGCCTGGGCCCAGGCCTGCAGAGGGGCTGGTGGTCAGTAGAGTGGCCCGAAGGAGTGGCCAGCCACACTGTTCTGACTGCCTGCTGGGGTCCCAGGCCTTGACCGGCCCTTTCTCACACTCTCTCCCTCGGCACAATGGGGTTCTTGTGCTGGATAGTCTTCGGGGGGTCTTAGGTGATGAAGGAACTCCCACCAACCTCAGACCAGGCTCGGGAACAACAGGCCCAGTGTGGGCCTCCTGGACAGCGGGTGAGGGGCGGGCACTGCTTAGGGACCTGAATGTAGCAGCGGGGCTCCCTGTGACTGGGACCGACAGGTCTAGTTTCATGGGGACGTGAGCAGTGCAGTCAGATAGGGCCCCACTGTTAGAAGGGCCCGTTTTTTAATGCTCTGTTGTTACGGTCTTAAACTCTGCACTGGGCCCCACAAATTATGTCACTGTGCTGGGGCCAACATTAGGTTCTGTGTTGTGCTGGGCACAGGGTTTAGGAGTTACTGACAAAAGCCCCTGAGCTTGAGCACCCTACTGTCTGAAGAATGAATAAGGGAAGGAATGAATGAGTGGGATGAATGGAGATGAATGCACGACTCTGGATTTCTAGGAGAGATTGCAAACTGGAGGCTTCGGGCTTATTTGGGAAGCCCACAGTGTTCTGAAAACTTTCAATTGCTTGGCATCATTTAAAACTAAGGATTTGACATAAAAACCTAAATGTCTAGTATCTCTTTAAAAACTGGAGGATCTAGAACCCACACTCCCGCAGGGCAGAGAAAACTGGAGCTGAGCAGGGCCCCTCCCCGGAGAAGAACACAGGCTCTCCCATTTGCCATAGTGCTCACATAGCTGCCACCCGCTTTAGTCAGCTCTGAGCAGTTTGATGCTCTTACCAACTGTGAGGCTAACTGGGACATCCCAATGTCCCCCATGGTGGCCTAGGCCCTGCCTCTGGGCTCCACATGGCACCCACCCATCTGTGAGGAGCCCATCCATGCCTCCTCCCGTCCTCAGGAGGTGGCCCCTACCTGGGGATCCCCCAGTAATCAACACAACAAACCATGGGTAACACGAGGCCCATCATCTCCATTGTGTATATGGGAAAAGTGAGGTACAGAGAGACGAAAGGCATGTTCAAGGTCACACACTGAGGTGGTAGAGGATCCTGCTCTCAAACACGAGGCTTGGACTCTGAACACTGCCCCCCACCCCACACACTGAAGATGAGGCTCAGGGCCTCCCAAACCAGTGCTCGGGGACGGGGACTCACCCAGTGTCCTGCGCCCTTAGGGCCTCATTGGGTCCATCTGCCGAAGAAAGAAAGGTGGTGAGCAGCGAGAGGCCCGCCCAGAGCCTCTTAGTCACCCCAACTCAAAATCACGTTTGAACCCTGGGGCCAGTCAGATGGGAAGTCTCCCCAGGGACAGGGTGCGGCCCAACCCCACCCCTCCTCAGCCCTAGCCCTGTATATGCATCCTGCCTCCTGGACGTACCTGAGTCCCCAGGGCTGCAGTGCCCAAGAATCTCTGCCCCTGCCTGCTGAGAGAGACAGACAGACGGACAGACATGGGCAGAAAGCCCAGGTGCTGACCTCCCACCACCCCTTCCCCACCGACCCTCAGCTCCCAGCCCCTGCAGTACCTGAGCAGGGCCCTCCAGGCCACTACGAACAGGCTGTGGGACGACCTTCTCCATACCCTTCTTGAGCCAAGTCAGCACCCAGCCACTGGGGCTGCAGAGGGGACAGAGGTGCCAGCCCACCCTCAGCCTCCCCAGCCTCAACTCGGTCGGGATAGCAGCCCACAGCCACAGAACCCTATCTTCAAACCTCTATCTCCCCCACTGTGAGACTTCAGACACGTCTCCTCCCCCCCACCGCCCCCACAACCTAGCGTCCCTCTCTGGAAAGTGGAGGACACCAACCCTTGGTGAGTCAGGCATGCCCAGTGCCATCCCGAGCCCACCCTATCAGATGCTCAGTGGGAGTAGTCAGTTCTCTTCATCATCCTGGCTCCAGGGGTCCCCGTCCTGCCTTTGGCACACAGCCTATGCCCCAGCAAGGCTAAGGGTTTCCCGTGGGGCACTCCTTGTGGCTGAAGCTGGTCCACTTAAATATGAGGGTCACAGGCTCACTGCCTGAGGCCAGCCCAGCACACACAGCACCAATGGTCTCAAAATATTTGAGCCAACTGGGAGATTTTGTGTAAAAGTCTGGATTTCTGGCTTCATGGGAAAACCAGTGGAGCTGCATTTCCCCCACGCACTGGGAAACCTCTGGCCCTACCTCTGTTTCTCTGGGTCTCATTGCCCATTTGGCCAGGAGGCTCCCACTCACTGCCTGAGGCCCCTTCCAGCCAGCTCCTAAAAAGGTTCCAGCCTTTGCCTAGGAATGACTGTGGACCTGGGAGCAGTGCCAGACCCCATCCCCCAGTGGCTCCCTAGCTTGGGGGAGGGGCTGGCCCTAAGGAGAAGGGTGGGTAGCATGGTACCTGTTCACTTCGGGAACCACAGCAACCTGGGACTGGACGGATGTGGGCGAAGTAGGGGTAGCCTTCTGGGTGTCTGGAAAAGAGTCTCTCACACTTTAGATCTGGAGCCTCTCAGAGGCCCATTTCTACCCTGTGAGGAGGTCAAGTCAGAGGCAGGGGAGAGGGGAGAACCCTGAGGGGGTAAGAAGGCTGGGGTTCCAACTCAGCTCAGCTAAAAAGTCCCCAGGAGCCCCCCCCTTAGCTTTTCTGAGCCTCCGTTTCTCCATCTGTAAAAGGGGCATGCCAGCCTCCTCGTTCCTCTGCAAGGCTCTGAGGGGGAAGACATGGCCGCTCCCACCGCCCGGCCTGCCAGCCTGGGTTTCCCGCACTCACCCTGAGGGCTTCGAGCAGTCTCAGCTACTTCCTCCCCTTCGAATGGCTCCTCGGGTGGCTGGTGGGTTCAAACAGGACCACATAAGCCCTCAGAGAGACCAGCCGATGTGCTCAAAGGAAAATTCTAGAGCAGTGCTGCTCAAAGGCTGGTGGGTGGACCAGTGTCCGTCTTCAAACTTACTGGTCCACAGGGAATAAGCAGTTTACACCAGAATGTCTATCAACACACTAAAAGTCTGACTGCAAAACAAATACCAACTGAACTAAGCAGTGTGTTTAGTTATATAGTATCTTTACATTCTAGCGAGCTCCTAATCTCATCGTGGACTAATAAACAGTTAGTTCATGGACTCGTTACTTCTTCGAGTAGCTCTGTTCTAAACTCTAGAGGTTGGCAAACAATGGCCCGTAGGCCAAATCCAGCCTGCTGCTCATTTTTATAAATAAAGCTTTATTGGGACACAGCCATGCTCATTCATTGACATATCGTCTATGGCTGTTTTCACATGACAATGGCGGAGTTGAGTAATTAGCAGAGATGGCATGACCCACAAAGCCTAAAATATTTACTCTCCCGTCTGTTACAGAGCCAGGTGACCTCCATGTTCCCTTCTGGTTCCAACTTTCTCTGCTGTGGATGGTCCATGGGGGCAGCTTCCCTCCGCTGGGAATTCCCTGACAGCAAAGCCAGCCTGCCCTTCCTTACCCTCCACTTCTTACCGGGGACTCATCCTCTAGCTCAGCCTCCTGCGGTGCTATTTCAGGCTCTGGCTCTGGTTCCAGCTGCATCACCAGTGCAGGCTCTGGCTCTGGTTCTGTCCTCTCCTCCTCCTCCATCTTGGTCTTCTGAGGAGTCCCTGGGGGCTGAGGCAGCACCCTCTGGACCCAGCCCAACATCCTGACACCTGCAGGGGACAGAGTCCTTAGGCCTCTCAGAGTGCTCACAGTTGCTCTCACCATCAGGGGCCACTTTTGTGAGTTACATGTTTTCTTTTCCTCTCATGTTTGAAAATATTTTGCAATTATATCTCCAGGTATTCGCCTTATAGAAATACTCAAGCCCACACACACATGTGTAAAAAGAGGTTGGTCACAACAGTGCTAAAGTAAAATGCGGAAAACATCCAAATACCCATCAGTGGGAGACCGGTTATCAGAAAGCGCCTAAATGCTCACCTGTAAGAGGGGCAGGTATTAAACAAATTACAATACATCCAACAATGGAATATATGGAGCCATTTTAAAAAGCAGATCTATCTGAACTAACAGAAAGAGACGTCCATGCTCTGGACTCTAGTCATGAATAGATCAGTTAAACTCTCGGTGCCTCGGTTTGCTTGCCTGTACAATGGTGTGTTTATAATACCTACCTTGTGGGGGTGACTGAGAGGATGAAGAACAGTGGCTGGCACACACTGAGAGCTTCACGAATGTTGGCTGCGACCGTTATTTGGTGTCAAGCAAAAACACTTACTGTGAATATTGGCATTTATGTTCAGTATAATCCCATTATAGATTTAAAAAAATACGTTATAATATATAAATGGAAAATCTATTTTGTTTAATAGACCAAATTAACCTACTTTCATGATTTAAATATTTTTAAGAGACAGTGACAGTTTAACCCCTTTTTAATGGTTGACGGTAGCGTTTCAGCCCTATCTTATATGGGTTCAATTTCTGGTATCATTTATGTTCGGGGAACTTGGAGCCCCTGCCCTCATGGCTAGATCCCTGCAGGATGGCCTGGCCCAGCAGACTCCACACAGCTCAGTGTATGCAGACTCCCAGGCCTGAGAAGTCCCTTGTGGAGCACTAACTAACGTGGTGTGACCCCAAGCCCCAGCCATGGGCAGCTGAGACGTTGGCACAGGGCTTTTCTGTCCCTCCTCTACCAGGAACCCTGGCCCCAGGCTGAAAAGGGCAGGCACAGGGCCCAGGATCCCTGGGGCCCCAGCACCCAGCTCCCCCAAGCCCCTGGTCCTGCTGGCTGCCTTACTCACAGCTCTGCTCTCTACTCCGGCCTCGGGAGCCCAGCACCTCATATGAGAGGTGTGGTGGGGACAGAGTTGTGGCTCAGTCTCCAAAACGGTAAACATGGGCCAGACGTGAGCACTCTGGTCTTCCATTTCCCTGCCGAGTCGAGGTGTAGATGCAGGGATTACCAAGGTCGGTAGAGCCCCAGGTCACATTAGTTTAAGATGGCGGAACCAGCAGCCCCACAAGCCAAAAGTGAGCGAAGTGCTCTCCACCTCATCCTCGTTCTCACCACCTTTGGCCCAGTCCCAGTAAAAATGAGTGTTTTCATCACCTCTTTACAGCAAAGGAAATGGAGGCACAGAGAGGTCAGTAGACTAAACGAAAGGAACGCAGCCAGTACGTGGCCAAGCCGAGTTTATACTCAGGTCTGCCTGTCTCCAGATGTCCCACATCTACGCCCGACGGTACTGGCATCGCTTCTTCTGTGAGCCAGTCCTGCAAACCCTCTCGCGGCAGGCAGCAATTCTGGCTCCTGTTTCTGAACCTTCTGGAAATGACTAGGGAAGCTTTCTTCACTCCCGAATTGTCTTCTTCCTCCAGACTCAGCCCAATGGAAACTTTTGCAAATCCCTCCCACCTTTCGGCCATGTCCCTGCCAACTCTGCTTTGATGAGGGTGGCTCAGGTAGGAAGGAGGACCTGAGAGAGGTAGCCCAGGACAACGGTGGTGCCTGGACTACCAGCCTTTCAGAATCTTCTGGGGAGCTGGTAAAAACACAGATTCCTAGGTCCCTCTAAAGCCTCTGAAGGACCTAGAATCTGCATTTCTACAAGATGCTCCTGAAGATTCTGAGGCACGCTAAGGTTTGAGCCCCACCAGAAGCGTAGGAGAAGGAAGCCTCAGGTTTCCCAGCCTGGCCTGTTTCTCTAAGTCTTAACACCTTGCTAGAAGAACATGGGGATCCCGTCAGCAATCCCACCGAGCCGCCACCTTATCCTGAGTTACCTGCTCAGATGCCGACCACCAGCCAGAAAGTGCCTGCTCCCTCCCACTAGCAGCTGTGGCCTCTCAAACACTGGGGATTAATTGCCTGCACCAGACAGGGCCGTGTGCAAAGGATTAGCAGGTGCCAAACAGGGGTGGGAGGTGGCGGTGGAAGAGAGGAGGTCGATGCCTAGGGAGCCAACGACAACTCCCCAGGGCCCCCAGAGAAAGAGCCCCGGGTAGCCCAGGTTTGGGGCACCACGAGTTGTTAGGGGATCTGCCCAGGTACGAGGGGCCCGGCTCCCCACCTGCCTTAGCCAAGTCGTAGAGTGGCTGGTGGGACAATGACAGCTTGGAGCCCCATGTGGTTCTGGGAGACTCCTCAAGGTGGCAGGGTCATGTAAACTGTCAGTGACAGTGGCAGGAGCCACCCCCCAGCTCTCCGGCCACAGCTCCAGGACTCAGACAGATTCTCTCTGGTCCAGGGTCTTCTGCAGCTGGGTGAGGCCTCGGCAGCCCTTGCCAGAATGGCTGTGGTCCCAGGGCTGGGCCTTTAAGAGGGATCCAAGGACTCACAGATGACTGACTGCATGTGAGCTGGCCCCCAGAAAGGACACAGAGATCTAGAGAGAAAGGACAAGGGGAACTGAGGTCCGGTGAAGAGGGGCTCAGCGAGCTGACAGGAGCTGGGTGGGGAGTGGGGTAGAGGGATGTTCAGTGAAGGGGCCGGAAACTGACTTGATCATCCACAACATTTCTTGAGCTCTCCCTATGTGTCTGGCAGCACAGTGAGCAAGGCAGGCATGGGACCTGCTCTCACGGAGCTTCCGTTCAACGGAGGAGGCAGAAATAAAACAGGTTAAAGATGAATAAAGAAATATTGCAAATTATGCTGGGTTCTATGAAAGAAACAGATGGGACAGAGACATGTGTGTAGCGGTGGAAAGCAGGGACTAGTCAGGTCTCTCCAAAGAGGTGGTTATTTGAGCTGAGACATGAAAAGCAAGATCTGAGTGAACAATGTTCCAGGTAGAGGACACTGCACAGGTAAAGGTCCTGAGGCTGGAATGAGCTCAGAGGCACCTGAGGAACAGAGAGGAGGCCGGGGGGAGGGGAGAGTGGTGGGAGATGTCCAGAGGAAGGCCAGGACAGATCACATAGGCCAGGAAGCCATGCAAGAAGATCGGTTTCAGATGACGGACTGTGGAGGCCCACAATGGTTTTGAGTAGCAGCCGAACATGGTCTGTGCGGCTGTTGTGTAGTGGGCAGGTGTGGGAGCAGAATACTGGTCAGGAGGCTGCAGAGGCACAATTCAATTTGTGACTGGATGACCCCCGGGCTCCTTCCTAGACCAGACTTCTGAGATGCAGCCCCGCAAGGCAGCTGGTGTGGGAGAACATTCTTTCTTCCAGAAAGACTCGACACCAATGGCGAAGCTCAATGAGGCTCCTGTCCCTCCTCTGTAAATATACCAGGCTGCAGGGGGTCAGGGCTCCTCTCCATAGCACCTCTAGCCAGGCCCCTGGCTGCGCCTGGGCCTGCAAGTGATGGCCTAGGTCATCAGTGATAGCCACCCTTCCTCTGGCTTGACAGAGACCGGTGTAGAAATGACGGGACTTGGACCAGGCAGGTAGCAGTGGAGCCAGAGAGAAAGGGGAGGGGAAGGAAAAGGGAGGTGTTGAGGGGACTCAGCCTGGGCAACTGGGGGGCAGGTGGTGTCATTTACCAAAAAGGGGAAGCCTGGACCTGGGGTGTGAAGAAGAGTTTAGGGGGGAAATCACAAACTCTATTTTGTTAAGATGTCTGAGAGACATCCAAGTGGCAATGTGCAGTAGGTGGTGAGGGGGGTGTGTGTGTGAGTGCATGTGAGTGCATGCATGTGTGTGTGCGTGCGCATGTGCGTGTGTGTCTGGAGCTTAGGGAGAGGTGGACTAGATATAGAAATGTTGGAGGCATCAGCTCAGCTCGTAGATGATGCTTAGGCCGTAGGACTGATGGAGACCAGCCAGGGAATCCATCGTAAAGGAAGGAAGAGGACCAAAGATGGCCCCTGGACTCTCTGGCACACTTTGAGGTTGGGAAAAGGAGGAGGAGATAGGATAGGAGTCTGAAGTAGCCGCTAGTGAGGGGCGAAGAGAAGCAGGAAGCGGGGTGTGCTGTAAGCCAAGAGGGGTGAGTGTGCTGAGGGGGAGTGGCCATGTGGGACCACTGTGTGAGCGGCGTGAGCGGAGGCTGGACATGTGCCCCTTGGACTGGGCAACCTGGAGGCAGCGGAGCCCCTGGGGAGCGGGCAAATTCAGATGGGCCCGGGTGAAGAGTAACGGGGTGCAGAATGAGGAAAAGGTACAAAGCTCAGCCCCGCCCAGTCTGGATGACTCGCATGTGTATGTATATGCATACAAAAGTTCAAAATTAGCCAGATTAGCCTGCCTTGTCTACGGCTGTAAACACAGGTGGTAAAACTATAAAGAAAAGCAGCGGTTATGCTATGAAGCAGGCAAGCAGTTACCTCTTGCAGAGTGTTGGGGGTTGTGCCTGGGAAGGGGTACGTGGAAGCTTCTAGGGGCTGGCAGGGCCCTGCTTCTTGGTTTCATTAGCCAGTATCTATTTTTAAAAACAACTTTATCGAGGTATAATTTATATGCCACAAAATACACCCGTTTTAAGCCAACATCCAGTGATTTTTAGTAAATTGCCTTAGCTAAGCAACTAGCACCATCTAGTTTTAGAATGGTTCCAACACCCATCACCCCAACAAGCTCCCTCGGGCTTGATGACAGTCACTCCCCATTCCCACCCTCAGCCCCTGGCAACCACTAATCTGCCTTCTGTCTCCAAGGATTTGCCTTTTGTGGATATTTTAAATAAGTTCATCATACAATATGTGAAGTGTTTTTGTGTCTGATTTCTTTCACTTAGCATAATCACCCACTCTGTAGCATATATCAGTTCCTCATTTCTTTGGCATTCCCAAGAGTATTCCATGCTCCAGATACACCATAGTCTGTCTGTCTGTTCACTTGTCAGTGGACACTTGGGTGCTTTCAACTTTGGGGCTATAATAAATAATGTGAACATTTGCGTTCCAGTCTTTTTGCGGACATACAGTTGCATTTCTCTTGGGGAGATTCCTCGAGGTAGAATTGCTGGGTCATATGGTGAATTTATATTTCTCTTTTAAAGAAACTGCTAAACTGTTTCTGCAAAGTGGCACCCCATGTCTTGACTTGCATGGTAGTTACACGGGGTCTCGCTTTATAAATTATTGGTTACATTGCTTATTTATACTTTTTCTGTATTTTGTTATATTTTATAACTTTGAAAGAGTTTAAAAAATGAATTTGGGGTGCTGCATGGAGTCAACTCTAGGAAGGTTTTCCAAGACGCGCTGGACTTGGGGCTGCTGCTTCGGGGCTGCATGGAGCACCATAGGGAGCCAAATCCTACATAATCTTACGAGCTCGGTTCCTGGGCAGGTGTATGCAAAGCATGTGCCAATAAATGAGAACGGGCTAGGTCCTCCCAGGGTTTCCTCACCTGGGGGGTCCGTTTCCAATGGTTGTGACCAGAGTGGTGGGTATTCCCCTGGGCTTTGGGGTGCTGGGCTTAGGCACTCGTGACCTTCCTTTCCTGGGAAGGAGGGATGGAGGCTGCGGGCCCACAGGGGGCTGGGGATGATGTATCACCTGCTAATCCCTGTCCTGCTGAGGCCACCACTCTCCCTGATCTCCTTATGCTGACCCTGGATACTGGCCATGGCTAATCTCTGCCGCTGTAGCCCCAAGGGCTGGCGGGCAGGGCAGTGCCCTCTTCCCTGAAGTTTGCAGGTGGTGAGGGAGAGCCCTACCGGCTCACAGACACCACCTCATAGCAGGGCCTAGGATCCTGGCGTAACACAGATGGGAGCCTTGAGGCCCAGAGAGAGACAGTAACTAGTCTAGGGTCACACAGCCTGCTCTGGCCAGCCCTGGCATGGCCACTGCCAAGGCTCCCTGTCC
>NW_011889160.1:1190096-1195518 GCF_000151845.1 Pteropus vampyrus | reverse complement strand
ATTCCCCTGGGCTTTGGGGTGCTGGGCTTAGGCACTCGTGACCTTCCTTTCCTGGGAAGGAGGGATGGAGGCTGCGGGCCCACAGGGGGCTGGGGATGATGTATCACCTGCTAATCCCTGTCCTGCTGAGGCCACCACTCTCCCTGATCTCCTTATGCTGACCCTGGATACTGGCCATGGCTAATCTCTGCCGCTGTAGCCCCAAGGGCTGGCGGGCAGGGCAGTGCCTTCTTCCCTGAAGTTTGCAGGTGGTGAGGGAGAGCCCTACCGGCTCACAGACACCACCTCATAGCAGGGCCTAGGATCCTGGCGTAACACAGATGGGAGCCTTGAGGCCCAGAGAGAGACAGTAACTAGTCTAGGGTCACACAGCCTGCTCTGGCCAGCCCTGGCATGGCCACTGCCAAGGCTCCCTGTCCGACATTTCCCAAAGCCCAGGAGACAGCAACTTTCAGGACAGCTGGAGCATGGGTGAGGGAGCAGTGCCCAGGACCCACAGCACGTGGTTGCTTGGTAGCTGGGGTTGCTGAGGGGTGTGTGCCCTCACAATCAGGCTGCAATGGGCATTGTCTCTGCAGAATGTTGCTTTATTCTCCTACTCCCTCATAAGGCACCAGGGCCCAGCCTACCTCTCTGCCTTTTCTCCTCGCTGAGCCATTGGAAGAGCAGAAAATCCTTATAAGCCTGTGCACCTGGAGCCTGTGTCCTGCGGATGAGGTAGCCACTGTCGGCAGGTCAGGAGCGGCATGTCCTCTCTTCCCTCCTCTCGCTGCTCCGCTCCCTGGCCCTCCCCCTGCAGGCCCATCCCCCGGAGGAGTTCCCCGTGCCCTCTCCCTGCTCCTCCACTGCCCTAGGTCCCCAGTCCTCCTGCCCACCTACCATCACCTCGCTCTCTCACCTCTAACTGGGGTCAGGAAGGAAGCAAGCTGCGTCAACAAATTCTCACTGAAGTTTAAATGGCTGAATGGCTCCTAGGGAATAATTGCTTTTTAAAGGACAGCACTGCGTAGCCATTTATCTCGTATTATTTATCTCTCTCTTTAAAACTTTTCTGTCTCCCTGTAGAATTGTGAGTAAATGCCAGAGACCTCAGCTAAGGCCAAAAGTCCATAACTAGTTACCCAGAGGCATTCTGAGCTCAATCTGAACCCACCTGCTGCTCATTATTTAAGAATAGACTCCAGCGTCACCTCTTTTAGACCATTCCCTGAATGTCCCAACCCCAGCCTCCCCAGACACACACACGCACACACACACACACACACACACGGCCTGTACTAACCTCTGTCAGAGCCGGGAGCACATCCTGTGTGTGTGTTATGTCATCTGAATGTCTCTGCCATCACATGGGGAGCTCCAAAAAAATAGAACCTGGCACGAAGTAGGTGCTCAATAAATGTCAGACCAGTAGACAAATCCACATTGGCCAAGGCTGTGTTCCCACTTAGAAGGGTGTCCGGCTCAGGGCGAGTCCCTTCGTCCTCTCCGCTCCCCAGCCATGGCCCGCATCATCGACCTGGTGCCCTGCGAGGACAGCTGCGCCCACGTGTGCGCGTCCCCCGCCATCCTGCTCCCGCTGGAGCGGCAGCGCAACCAGTTGGCAGGCGTGAAGCATCAGCTCTACCACCCGGCCCTGCCCAGCCTGCGTCGCATGGACATGGACTCTGTCAAGGCCTGCCTGACCGACGAGCACTGCCAGTCCACCACCTACTGCCGCAAAGGTCAGGCCGCCTCGCCTGCCACCGCCCGGGACCCTGCGAGCCTTTGGGGAAGGGGCAGACAGTTTCAAGGAGAGAGATCTGGGAGGGAAAAGCCATGAGTGGCTGCTGAAAGCATTTCAGGGGTTGGTCCCAGCTCGGCTGCTCCTTACCAGGAAACCTGGTGAGGCCTGAGCCTCCCTTTCCTTATCAGTAAAGTGGGGATGATAAAGGGACCTGCCTCCCCAGGCTAGTGTGAGGTTAAAGATAAGGCCGGGAAAGCACTTAGAGTAGTGCCTGGCAAGAATAGAGCACATTATACATCCTTATTGTTGTTATTAATGGAGAAAGAACAGCGCAGAGGTAGTTGCAGCAGCAGGAGTAATAATAATAATGGAACTTCCACCCAATCATCTCTCCACCTGGAGAAGGAAGAGACAGACCCTCTTCACATCTCCCATGAATGAGAGGTGGACGTGACCCAAGGAATCGCCCTTCTCGGGTCAGGAAGCTTGGGTGTGGAGGTGGGGGTGCCACACAGATACACACGTGCATTCCGGCACATTTATGAGCACCAGCTTTGTGGCGGACACTGTGCTGGGTCCCCAGGGAAACAAAGGGTGTTGCAGCCGTATGGAACAGCATTTGCAGAGGCATGGAAGGGAAAAGCTGCACAGGGTGTTGGGGTGTGGCGGCCCGGGAGGAAAAGGTGTGTGGGGGCAGCAAGAGCATTCAAGGGCACAGCTCAGGACGGCCCTGGTGCAGTAGCCCAGGGGCCCAGGATTTCTCAGGAGGGAAATGGGAACCTCTGAAGACTTTAAGCAGAAAAGAGGTCTGAGCACTGTGGGGGAGGGGCATGGAGGAAGGACTGGAGGTAGACAATGCGGGGTGGGCGTGTTTAGGACACTGGGAGGGACCACAGTCTTTAGAATTAATGTGTCTTGGCCACTGGCAAGGGTTTTGAGAGATGTTTAGGAGATAAAATAACAGGATTTGGTACCAGTGTGGGTAGAGGGCCAAGATGGGAAACACAAGTACTGAAAGCGGGATGATGTATCACCTGCTAATCCCTGTCCTGCTGAGGCCACCACTCTCCCTGATCTCCTTATGCTGACCCTGGATACTGGCCATGGCTAATCTCTGCCGCTGTAGCCCCAAGGGCTGGCGGGCAGGGCAGTGCCTTCTTCCCTGAAGTTTGCAGGTGGTGAGGGAGAGCCCTACCGGCTCACAGACACCACCTCATAGCAGGGCCTAGGATCCTGGAGTAACACAGATGGGAGCCTTGAGGCCCAGAGAGAGACAGTAACTAGTCTAGGGTCACACAGCCTGCTCTGGCCAGCCCTGGCATGGCCACTGCCAAGGCTCCCTGTCCAACATTTCCCAAAGCCCAGGAGACAGCAACTTTCAGGACAGCTAGAGCATGGGTGAGGGAGCAGTGCCCAGGACCCACAGCACGTGGTTGCTTGGTAGCTGGGGTTGCTGAGGGGTGTGTGCCCTCACAATCAGGCTGCAATGGGCATTGTCTCTGCAGAATGTTGCTTTATTCTCCTACTCCCTCATAAGGCACCAGGGCCCAGCCTACCTCTCTGCCTTTTCTCCTCGCTGAGCCATTGGAAGAGCAGAAAATCCTTATAAGCCTGTGCACCTGGAGCCTGTGTCCTGCGGATGAGGTAGCCACTGTCGGCAGGTCAGGAGCGGGATGTCCTCTCTTCCCTCCTCTCGCTGCTCCGCTCCCTGGCCCTCCCCCTGCAGGCCCATCCCCCGGAGGAGTTCCCCGTGCCCTCTCCCTGCTCCTCCAGTGCCCTAGGTCCCCACTCCTCCTGCCCACCTACCATCACCTCGCTCTCTCACCTCTAACTGGGGTCAGGAAGGAAGCAAGCTGCGTCAACAAATTCTCACTGAAGTTTAAATGGCTGAATGGCTCCTAGGGAATAATTGCTTTTTAAAGGACAACACTGCGTAGCCATTTATCTCGTATTATTTATCTCTCTCTTTAAAACTTTTCTGTCTCCCTGTAGAATTGTGAGTAAATGCCAGAGACCTCAGCTAAGGCCAAAAGTCCATAACTAGTTACCCAGAGGCATTCTGAGCTCAATCTGAACCCACCTGCTGCTCATTATTTAAGAATAGACTCCAGCGTCACCTCTTTTAGACCATTCCCTGAATGTCCCAACCCCAGCCTCCCCAGACACACACACGCACACACACACACACACACACATGGCCTGTACTAACCTCTGTCAGAGCCGGGAGCACATCCTGTGTGTGTGTTATGTCATCTGAATGTCTCTGCCATCACATGGGGAGCTCCAAAAAACCAGAACCTGGCACGAAGTAGGTGCTCAATAAATGTCAGACCAGTAGACAAATCCACACTGGCCAAGGCTGTGTTCCCACTTAGAAGGGTGTCCGGCTCAGGGCGAGTCCCTTCGTCCTCTCCGCTCCCCAGCCATGGCCCGCATCATCGACCTGGTGCCCTGCGAGGACAGCTGCGCCCACGTGTACGCGTCCCCCGCCATCCTGCTCCCGCTGGAGCGGCAGCGCAACCAGTTGGCAGGCGTGAAGCATCAGCTCTACCACCCGGCCCTGCCCAGCCTGCGTCGCATGGACATGGACTCTGTCAAGGCCTGCCTGACCGACGAGCACTGCCAGTCCACCACCTACTGCCGCAAAGGTCAGGCCGCCTCACCTGCCACCGCCCGGGACCCTGCGAGCCTTTGGGGAAGGGGCGGACAGTTTCAAGGAGAGAGATCTGGGAGGGAAAAGCCATGAGTGGCTGCTGAAAGCATTTCAGGGGTTGGTCCCAGCTCGGCTGCTCCTTACCAGGAAACCTGGTGAGGCCTGAGCCTCCCTTTCCTTATCAGTAAAGTGGGGATGATAAAGGGACCTGCCTCCCCAGGCTAGTGTGAGGTTAAAGATAAGGCCGGGAAAGCACTTAGAGTAGTGCCTGGCAAGAATAGAGCACATTATACATCCTTATTGTTGTTACTAATGGAGAAAGAATAGCGCAAAGGTAGTTGCAGCAGCAGGAGTAATAATAATAATAGTAAGAACTTCCACCCAATCATCTCTCCACCTGGAGAAGGAAGAGACAGACCCTCCTCACATCTCCCATGAATGAGAGGTGGACGTGACCCAAGGAATCGCCCTTCTCGGGTCAGGAAGCTTGGGTGTGGAGGTGGGGGTGCCACACAGATACGCACGTGCATTCCGGCACATTTATTAAGCACCAGCTTTGTGGCAGACACTGTGCTGGGTCCCCAGGGAAACAAAGGGCGTTGCAGCCGTATGGAACAGCATTTGCAGAGGCATGGAAGGGAAAAGCTGCACAGGGTGTTGGGGTGTGGCGGCCCGGGAGGAAAAGGTGTGTGGGGGCAGCAAGAGCATTCAAGGGCACAGCTCAGGACGGCCCTGGTGCAGTAGCCCAGGGGCCCAGGATTTCTCAGGAGGGAAATGGGAACCTCTGAAGACTTTAAGCAGAAAAGAGGTCTGAGCACTGTGGGGGAGGGGCATGGAGGAAGGACTGGAGGTAGACAATGCGGGGTGGGCGTGTTTAGGACACTGGGAGGGACCACAGTCTTTAGAATTAATGTGTCTTGGCCACTGGCAAGGGTTTTGAGAGATGTTTAGGAGATAAAATAACAGGATTTGGTACCAGTGTGGGTAGAGGGCCAAGATGGGAAACACAAGTACTGAAAGCGGGTGAGGAAGCAGAGGAGAGGGTG
>NW_011889160.1:1181785-1189021 GCF_000151845.1 Pteropus vampyrus | reverse complement strand
AGGAGGGAAATGGGAACCTCTGAAGACTTTAAGCAGAAAAGAGGTCTGAGCACTGTGGGGGAGGGGCATGGAGGAAGGACTGGAGGTAGACAATGCGGGGTGGGCGTGGTTAGGACACTGGGAGGGACCACAGTCTTTAGAATTAATGTGTCTTGGCCACTGGCAAGGGTTTTGAGAGATGTTTAGGAGATAAAATAACAGGATTTGGTACCAGTGTGGGTAGAGGGCCAAGATGGGAAACACAAGTACTGAAAGTGGGTGAGGAAGCAGAGGAGAGGGTGGGCGCAAGGTGAAGTGGAGCCCCCCACACCCACCCCTCCGCAGGGAGCAGCTACTGCTGTGTGGGGAGAGTCCACACAGCCATCAGATCTTTCAATTTCCTAACTTCTCTTGGAATGTAGCTTTTTAGGGAAAGCTCATTCTTGATTTAGATATGTATTTTATTGCAATTATATGCGTTAATAAAATTAACAGTCACAGGTTTAAAATTCCAAAGGCCGTAACAATGTACATTTAACAAGTCTTGATCCTCCCTCCCCTACATCCACTTACAGCTAACTAGTTTTAGTTTCTGATGTATCCTTTCATTGTTTACTATTGCAAATACAAACATGTATTATTTTGCTCGCCGACTTTTTATTATGATCATATTCAAACACAGGAAAAGTTGAAAGACTAATACTATGAAAATCCATTACCTTTCACCTACTTAAATTAATATTTTGTTGTATTTGTTCCCTCTCTCTTTCTCACACACAAACACACACAGACACACACACTTTAGCAAGCAGCTCCCAATGAAAAGAACAACCTCCTACATGACACGATACCATTACCACATTTATGAAAGTTAACAATAATTCCATAACATCTAAGATTCAGTCCATATTAAAATATCCCCAATTACCCCAAAAGATGTCTTTTATAGCTTAAAAATTTTGAGGGGCGGGGGACTTGGATTCAATGTAGGATATGCATTGCTTTTGGTTGTTATGTCTCTTTAGTCTTAGCCTGAAACAGTCTCCACTTTCCATTTTTCCCTCATAATACTGACTTTTTAAGAGTTCAAAACAGTTATGTTGTAGACAGTCCCACACTGTAAACTTGAGTGTTTCCCTATGGTACTGCTTACCTTGATAATCTAGATAATCTTACCTTCTGTAAACTAGAAACTAGGTATAGGGACGTCTTTAGCAGGATAAAGCATCACTGGCCAGAATCTTCTTTCAGAGATGATGGATGCCATGTTTGCCATAGCTTCAAGAGGAGGCACAGAATGTCATTGTCTCACTATTCATGATACTGAATTCGAAGACTTGGTTAAGGTGGTGACCTAAACGTATATTCTTTTCTGCCTCCAATCGTCTCAGTTTCAGGCTTTAAAGCAAAACGTAGCATACGGCATACACTCTTCTGCACCTTAGATGATTGTGTGTCGAGAACTTCCTCTATTTACTTTCGATAGCTGCATATTGAGGGTGCATCATAGTTTATTTAACCAGTCCTTTCATGTGAGACACTTGAGTTGATTCCAATCATTTGCTATTACAAACAACCTTTGGAAATGGGTAAATCTCCCCATATCATTTCCCAGTCGTGCAGCTGTAAAACGGGATAAATGCCCAGAAACAGGACTGTGTGGTCAAAAGTTATGTGTATTTGTAATTCTGATAGATATTGCCAATTGCTTTCCATAGGCTTAAATCAATTTTACCCTCTCTGGTAATGTATGGCAGTGGCCTTGTTTCCAATAACTGTGCTAACTTTTGGATTGTTTCCAATCTGATGGGCAAAAACTATTATCTTAATGTACTTCGAATATGCATTCGGCTATTATGAATGAGGTTGAGTATCTTTTATGTGTTTAGGGGCCATTCGTATTTCTTATTTGTATCTGAACTACCTGTTGTTTACCCATTTTATCCATTTTTTCTTTTTGGTCTTGATTTCTAGGAGCTCTTTCAATAATAGGGAAATTGCAACTCATCTGTAAAATAAGTGGAAATGTTTTTCCCATTTGTCTTTTAACTTCTCTTGCTTTTGCCATGTAGAAGTTTGTTTTTATGTAGCCAAAGTTATCTAACTTTTCTTTAAGGCTACCAGACTTTGAATTAGAGTTGGTGCGGCATTCCCCACCCCAGTATTGTAAAAGAATTTACTCATGTTTTCTTCTAGTATTTCTATGGTTTCTTTTTTCTTTACATTGAAATGTTTGTTCTATTTGGAGTTTTATTCTGTCGTAATGAGTGGAAGTAAAAATCTACTTTATCTTAGATTTTTTAAAGTTGTCAAATATTTCAAAAAAAAAATTTAAAGCAATGCGGGCCAAACCTCTCCTGTATGAGCCTGTGACTACTGGTGTAGAAGATACCTCTTCTCCCTTTCTCTTCCTTCTTCAGATGACTTCGACAACGCATGCTTCACACTCCTCGGCGTCCCCAACAAACCCCTGCAGTGCTTGGTGAGCGTCTTTTGCCCCGCCCTGGTTTTGCTCAGGGGCAAGGGGCAAGGGCCAAGGCCCCTCCTGCACCCAGCCCCTTAGCACCTCGGTCGCGGGCTCCACTCTGTGCACTTCCTCGTCTGCTGCCTTGGGACCTCTCCCACTGCCCTTCTTCGTCAAGGGCTTCAGGCGCTCCTAGGTCAGATGGGACGGATGTCAGCTCCGGATTCTCGGGTGGTCCGGGTCGGCCCCCCGGGCTTCTGCACCTACCCCCGTGGCCCTGACTCCCATCGCCTTGGCAGGACATCACCGCGGCTGGCCAGAGGCTCCGCGACAGATGCCGCCAGGGAAAGCTGGCGCCCATCGCGCCGGGCATCAACCGAGTCAACTGGCCCTGCTTCACGCGCGCCATCGAGGACTGGTCCCATTTCGTGTCGTCGGCCGGCGAATTCAAGCTGCCCTGCCCGAGCAAGAAGGGTCAGTCCACCGGGCGCGGAGGGTGCCCTGGGTGGGGAGAAGTAGCCGAGCTGCCGGGACCCTGTAGCCGGGCCCCTGAAAGCTGGTTGCGGACTGGGGAAGGGTGCGGGGGGCATCAGGGGTGGACTCCGGTAAGGACACAGAGAGGAAATTGGAGATCAGTGGGAACGCATAGAGCGGAAGGGACAGATCGGGGGACAGATCGGGGGACATAGAGGCGGGTCTCATCTTGGGCAGACGGCGGGAGCCAGGTCCCGGCCAGGAGCCACTGGGGCGGAGGCTGAGCACGGGGTTGGTTCTGCAATCCGCGGAGCAGGGTCTGAAGGCGGCGCCTGTTCTGGCAGGGGAGTTGGAGCGGGACCGACTCTAGGAGCAGGTGTGGGCGGGGCTTGATGTAGGGGCGGGGCTCAGGTAAGAATGGGGCGAGGTTTGTTCCGGGCGTGCAGAGGGCCCGAGGTCTGCGCTTTCTCCACAGTGGAGAGTTTCAGCGGCTACGCAGTGCGGTACTTGAAGCCGGAGGTGACCCAGAACTGGCGGGTAGGGAGGATTGCGCTCTGACCAGTCCCCGGGGGCCCCGTGGGGTGGAGGGGAGGAGCGGCGAACAGGGAGTGGGGCGTGGGGAGGAGACGAAGAGCAGGGTCTCTCAGTTCTCAAGGCCAAGATCTCCTGCAGCGAGCGTGGTGTGGGGCATGGGCACCGGTACGTGAACCCCCAGCTCACGGACCCCCCATCCCTTTGGCCCGCCCCAGTACTGTCTCAGCCAGAACCCCAGCTTGGACCGCTACGGACAGAAGCCCCTGCCTTTCGATTCTCTGTAAGTGACGCCACAGGTCCGGGGTCCCCATACTTGAAGGAGGGAGGGGGTCTCGGCCGCTTTCCCTAGGGCACACCTAGTGGCCCTTGAAAATGTGAAACCTGGGCTGAGTTGGTTGGCTTCCATACACCACTAAAAAAAATGCAATTTCTAAATGAATAAATGATTGACTCCTACCAAACGGAGCGCCCTGTTACCCAGTGCCTGGCAACTTCATCGTTTCGGGGTGGAGGCGTTTGGGTGGGACGAAGGTGCAGTGTAATCCTTCTCGGTGGCATGACGTCTCCTGAGATGGGAGTGAAGCTCCTGGAGAGCGTCGCGCCTCCCTACCTCGGGGTCACCCTCCTCCCCCTTTCACAGGAACACTTTCCGACGCTTCGGCTCCCACTACAGGTAGGGGACTGATCCTGCCCCGCCCCACACCTGGCCACGCCCCTGTCGGGCCGCGACGCTGCCATCTCCCGCTCCTGGGATTCTCAGACCCCGCTCCGCTCGCCGGGCCTCGCGAGGGAGCCCCCAGGGCATTGGTCCCCTCCCGGGTGATGTTAGAGGGCGAAAGCTGCTTTCTTCCCCACAGATCCACACCAGGCAAAAGCGCAGCCCACTGGGAGGTGGGAGCTGAGAGCTCGTCCCACTCAGTCTGGCCTAGGTGAAGCCAAAGCGGGGAGTGGGACCTGGGAGGAGAGCAGGGTCCACAAGAGTAAACAGACATATAAGAAACATGACGGGAAAAGCCAAGACTGCCTTTCAGGATGTGGAGAGGTGGTAAGAGCTGGGGCTAGTGGTCCCAGCTGGAATGTGCAAGATACTCAAGCATCTTCATAGCATGGCGGTCACCCACCTCTCCAGCCCCGTTCCCTACGCTCCAGCAGTCTCCTGGGTGCGACCCATACCACCAGCACAAGCAAGCTCTCTACACCTTTGCTTGTGCCGTTTCTGCCGGAAAGCCTCCTCCTCAGTTTTTAAAGCCTAGCCCAGATCCTGCTCGAAGTCTCCTGTGACCCTCTGCCTCTGCCCTCCAGTTAGTCACCGCACGTGCATCCCTATTTGGTGGCACACAGACTATTGCATTATCATTACTGATGGAAAGCTCACCTTCTCTCACGCACTCTGCACACACAGGGGACCGCTTTCCGGTTTTTTACTGCTATATAATACCTGCCGGAGTAGGTTCACTAAAGAATTGAAAAATGAGTAAAGCAGGGCATGGTTGGGGATCGGAGGGCGATAAAGATGAGACAAGCTGGAAATGGGGGCTTGAAAGACAAGCAGAGCGGCTGAAAATATAGAAAATAGGGAGCCATCGAGGGCTTTCGAGCCATAGAGAGAGAGACAGGGTGGAAGCTGTGTTTTCAGAGCCTTGAGGGCAGGTAGGGGGGTTTTGGGGAGTGGCCTAGAGAAGGACAGTCTGATTTTTCCCCAGGATTTCCTGGAGGCGCCCACCTCCCCTGTTTGTCTCCACAGTCGTTCCAATTACCTGACCCCCTGGCATTAATCTGTGAAGAGGAGGCCAACCTCCAGGCCATTGGACCATGCCATCCTAGGTTCTCCAGATGGACAGAGGGTGCACGGTGGCATTACCTGTTTCCCTGTGAGTTCAGCCCGACTGGAAATAAACCTAATGCTCCTAGAGGGGGCACCAAGTGTGTGTGTGTGTGTGTGTGTGTGTGCGCGCGCGTGTGTGTTATAAGGGCTTTGAGGACCTCAAGATGATGATGTTTTATCCATACCTGCCTCCTACCAAATCCTGGAAGACTGGTGGTGGGAGAGAAAGACATCTGATGACCCCAGGTAGACAGTCAGGATCCAGCTGTAGGTGGGTGCAGAGGCGGGCCTGAGAATTGGGTTTTCCTTGTGCCCCTGTCCCCTGTTTGCAGCCCCACAACTAAGCCTCCTGTCTGAAACTCTGAACTTGACCCTTAAAGAGAAGAGAGGGAATTCAAAAAGGATTTTTAGACACCTCTCTCAGAAGCCTTGGCCACAGCAGTGTACTCTGGGGGGCTTCCTTGGGCCCAGAGTCCCCTGAAGAGGTGGAAGTGGACTCTGAAAGGCTGATCAGGCCTGTGGCCTTTATTTCCTGTGAAGCAGCATGGTGTGGAAGTAAGAGGAGGCCTGAGGCCACTCGGAAAAGAAAGTTTCCTGCTCCGCAAGGCAGGAATGAACGTATGATGTAAGTGAAAAGCTGTCTGCTCTGTCTGCGTGGCTTCAGGTCCAGCCCTCATCTGCGCGCCAACCTACAGAAAGGAAGGCATGATGTCCTGGGGACAGCCATGGGCACTCCCGGGCCAAGTCTGGAACAACCCCACCTCAAAGACACTAAAGAAGCATGTCTCTGGCATCATTACAGGGTTAGAGCGACAGCACCAGTACTTAGCTCCCAGACCTGGCAGATATCCCAAGCCCGCTCCACCTGTGGGCAGTCTGCAAGAACAGACCCAAATCGGCGAGATAGCCGCCAAGCTCAGGAACTGTTTAAACAGGACTTTCCAGTTCTAGGATCTGGGGCTTCAGGAGTCCATGAACCTTCTGAAATCGTGTGCAAAACCATGTGTCCACCCACGTGCGCACTTTCCATGAAAGACTTCTTGTTTTCGACTGATTCTCAGGAGAGCTGGTGCCTTCAAATGTTAGAAAGCCCTGACTTACCCCCTCTTCCTCCCCTTCCACTAATATTTACTGAGCACCTAGTGCATGCAAGCCAGGTCTCAGGTGGAAGGAATTTAAAGAGTAATACCAGCCCCTCACTTCTGGACCCTGTCTTATACTGTTTAGAACACATTATCATGTGACCCATGATCTCCATGCCTCGTACCCCATAAGCACCTTGGAAAGTGAGCAGAACTAATGCTACCCCCACTTACAGATGGGAAAACTGAGGCCCAGACCCGGGTAATAGCCTCTGGCCAAACCCAGAACCCAGCACTCAAAGTGAGTCCCAGCATTTGACAGTGTTTGCATATAGTTGGTGCTCAATATTTGTAGAATAAATTATTTCCCAGAATGAGGGTCTTTTGTTCAACCTTGGGTGATAAACAAGGTAAGGTGTAGTGGTGTCTGATATGCAGACTTAGCCTGCTTTACACACTCAAGGCTGATTTTAATTTCTTTTAGGGGTGGAAGTGATGATCATTACCCTTATATCAAGGTGAGGGACAGTGGTATCGGTGTCTTGGTCTTTAAGTATGGGGCTCTGATGACAACAGGGCAGGAGACAAGAGCGAGGTGGAAAGCAGACAGGAAGTGGTAGCAGATCGCAGAGCCCCTTCCTCCTTGGGGCCTTGTCGAGGGGGTCCCCAGCCTTCCCCTATTTTATGCAGGAGGAAGCCCTTTCCTCCAAGCCCAGCTTGAACCTAGGAAGCCATTGGCATACCGCCTAGGGTGTCAAGGGCACATTCTGCAGGACTGTGTCCCCCCCTCCAACATGCCAGCTCAGAGAAGAGATGGATTTGTCCAAGGCTCACAGCAGGGATGCTGGAATCCTGGCCTGCATGAGCCTGGGGACAGC
>NW_011889160.1:1179005-1180560 GCF_000151845.1 Pteropus vampyrus | reverse complement strand
CCCCCTCCAACATGCCAGCTCAGAGAAGAGATGGATTTGTCCAAGGCTCACAGCAGGGATGCTGGAATCCTGGCCTGCATGAGCCTGGGGACAGCCAGAGAGCTCCAGAGAGCATGCTGAAGCATGCCAGAAGGAATCGAGTGCCTGAAAGTTTTTTCCTTGTCCTGCTTCCTTGACATTGAATGACTGTGCAAGTCCATCCAAGAATTTGGCTCAGCAGACATTTGAGGCTTTGTCGGGCCCCATGTTGGAGGGTCAGAGACCAGATGCCATCCCTGCCTTTGAGGCACTTCCAGTCCAGCAGGAGAGAAGCAGGCCGAGCTGATTCAAACCTGAAAGCAGAAGGCGAGAAAGCGGGTACACCTAGACCATGTTCTTCAAGTCCAAGGGCTGTGAGTGGTGACCCACACCAGCAATTTGAATATGTTCTTGCCCACCAGTTGTACGTTGAATCCTGATGTCAGAGATATGAACATGTGTGCCCAAGAATAAAGAAAATGCAGAGTAGATGACCATTAACAAGCCTGATTTAGTATGCACTTTCTATTACATGCAAGGCAATGTTTCAAGCCCTTTGCAGGCACGATTATCCATGAGGTGGATAACTGTAGGCCCACTTTGCAGATGATGTAAGGAGCTCAAGGAGATTTAGTGACTGCCCCAAGGTTACACGCGCTGGGAAGTGAAGCCAGCCTGCCTGCCCCCGAGCCTGTGGCCACCACACTCTACTACCTTCGTGCTATGAGAGATGCAAGCCAAGAGTGGGGAGGAAACCTGAGGAATATCTCTGGGGTGAGGACATTCGACCAAGGCTTAGAGGGAGGAGCTATGCCACCAGAAACTCTCTTGAAGTTGCTGGCGGTGGCAGTCTGCAAGTTGAAAAATCTCACCCAGAAGCCAAGAGGTGGAAAGAAGCTCCATCCCCATCCAGCTGGACCACTATCTCCTGGCCTCGAAGTCCCCTGAGCTTCAAGGGGCTCTTATTCATTATAAATAAATCACATTAGAAATCCTCCCAGTGGCCACTGCCTTGGGGACAGCCCAGCCTTCATAGCCTCAACTCCAGGCCTTCCTGGCCTGACCCAAATCCACTACCCTGGCCTGGCCCAGGACATATAACTCTAACGCAAACCCCACCACCAGGCTCTTGTCTGCTTCCTAATCTTTGTGCGAAGCCTTCCTTCCCCCTGAAATGCTTTCCCCATTTCTTCCTACCCAAATCCCACCCTTTCTTCCAGGCAGGCCTCTTTTAAGTCCCCCACTTCTCACCCTATTCTTCTCCAAAACTGCAAGAACAGGGGCCGTAGCTGTTTCAGAGGGACTAATTCCTGGCCTCCGCTCTAAGGAAATACCACTCTTCTCTTTTCTAAGTAGACCTGAGACTCAGGAATGGGGCCTGGGCCCTCCCAGAACCCACACGTACACATCCGGACTAAACAAAACAATACTACAAAGAAATAGTTGTGTTTATTACAAAGTAACACACAAAACACATCTTCACTCAGAGCCTGGGGCTGGCAATGGGGGAGGATCAGGGATGGGGTGAGGATCCTAT
>NW_011889160.1:1171223-1178225 GCF_000151845.1 Pteropus vampyrus | reverse complement strand
GGCCCCCACTGCCCACCCCCAACCTATCCCACCTGGCAGCCCCCACAGTTCCAGGCCACCGCTATCACTAACCATATGCCTTTGGGCAGCTCCTGGACTTCTCGAGGGTCAGCACAAAGGGCAGGCTCAGGTCTGCCCTGCCCATCTCATCGGGATGGATGGTGCGAGGAGCAGAGCAGGTGGTGGACGGGAGAGGTCTCCTGAACGAGGTGTCAGAGGTGGGGTAGGGAGAGCCCTGACGTTTGGATGGGAGAGCCGGGCGGGCTCCCTCCTGCCTCTGCCCTTCCAGTGCTCCGCGTTCCTGAGCAGCCACTACGTGCCGAACAGCCCACGCAGTTCATTTCACTGTGCCCTCAGGCCAGAAGCGAGCAGTACTGGATCCATTTCACAGATGAGGAAAGCGAGGCTCAGAGAGGTCCGACGCACAAACCGTCCGTCCGAAGCCTTGTCACTGATGAGTGGCAGAGGCAGGACTCTAGCCTGATCTGACCGTGGCGCTCTTAACCGTGACACCATGCCATGCCACCGTGGCTCATGAGCACAGGCTCTACTCCCGGAGAAGAGGGTCCCCTCCTACTGTCCCCCTGCAGGGCCGAGCACAGAGCCAGCCACACAGTGGGAGTTTGACAAAGCTGCCGGGATGATGGGCTCCCCGGGAAAGCTGTCTTTGGTGGCCCAGCCTGCCCTGGCAACGACTTTTAGAACCTGTGAGAATGCCCTCACCCCCACTCAGTGCAGCGCCTCTTTGCCCCTGCCAGGGGCAATTACTGAATTACTAACTCCAAAATGTGAAGTTTACGCCAGCCTCTTCCTCTTGTTCCTCCCAGCTCTGGCTCTCGTCCAGATGTCGCCCTTCACCCCAAGTTACCACCCTGTTGCTGTCCTGTCAGTGGTTGGAGCAAAAGGAATGATTATGCAGAGATTAAAGAGGATAGCATAAGTCTGTACTCCTCGTGACTTGTCTGAAGTTCCCCTACGACAATGCTATGCTCTGAGAGGGAGAGTCGCATCAGATACGGAACAGGAAGCGGTGGGGTTCCTGGGCAGGCAGGTGGGAGAGGTACCTGTGTGTGGCCAGGTGCAGTGGGCAGCTGCTTAAGCCAGTTTGTGCTGTTCCTGTCACTTAACAACCAAGAGACCAGACTCAGACAGGAGGGGAGAAGACAGGAGAGGTAGGAGGGGAAAAGGAGACGTGGGTTGATCCTATCACCTTCCCCAAACCAGAGCCTCAGGTCTCTAAGGACCTCAGAGATCAGGGGTCAAGACCTCTGCTTCAGATGTAGGATCGAGGCCCCAAGAGGGGCAGAGAATTGCCTCTGGTCACTTGTTATCAACGGGCTAGGATATGAACATGAGCCACCCAGGCTCTGCCCTGATTTTTGCCCAGGCTGGAGTGCAGAGGCTGAGGGCCGGGTGGGAGCTGTAGGAGCCCCTCTGCTTTGTGAGGAGAGGTAGTTGTGGGGACGAAGGAAGAAAAAGTCATTGTGGGCTCCATGTTGAGCTCAGCCATGCCCAGCAAGGGCCCCTCCTACCTCTGGCACACACAGACCTTCATCCATTCAGGAAGGGCATCCTGAAGCTATAAGGTACCAAACACATGCCAATGCTTCCTGGGTTTTGCCCGAGGTCACTCAGCTGGAAGGGAAGCTGGGGTTTGTGCCTGGCACAGACACGAGGGGCCCTGGGTGTCCTCTTACTGAGCGGTGGCCACCTGCAGGAAGGAACCATGTGGCTTCTCAAGGGTGGGGTCCTAGAGGTGGGGTGGCAATACACAGAGGGAATAAGAGTGTGGGGTCTGCATCACATCTGAGGTCCGCCAGCCTTTCCGCTAAGCCTCCTGCACTGTTTTGAGCCCCTGCGGCGTGAGCAGTTCCCTGTGCTCTTGATTTTCTACCCTCGCCCTGCTGCACTCCACCCAGGGCACCTGCTGACCTCCCTCCACTGGCTCTCAGATGCCCAGACCCAGGGAGGTTGTTTCTCCCTCTCTCTCCCCACCCCCACCCTTGCCTTTGAGAAACAAAGGCGCCTGAGTCACAGTTGGCCCACTGGGAGACAGAGGGGGGGGTACAAGAGAAAAGGGGTGTAGGAGGGCTGAGCTGGGAGACCAGGGCTGGTTGGGCAGACGGATTGTACGTGACAGGGAGCATGAAAGTGAGCAACAGCAGGTGATTCTCGGGGGCAGGGCCTGTCTGGCTGGGTCCACTGCTGCTCCAGGCAGGCCCTGGTTTTCCACTGGAGCTGGGCAAGCTCTCACGCTTACCAGAACCACTCCGTTTCTGACCATTCATGAGTTGCTGGTCCCTCATGGCCCAGCTCCCTTTGCAGGGACCGTGGTTAAATCCCAAAGAGGTCCAGAGGCTGCAGGACCATTTCCAAGGGTCCCAGGTGTCCTGTAGTTAGTATTGTCATCATCTTCACAGTTTCCCCACCACAGCCGCCATACATGGTTCCATTTAATGCTCACCACGGCCGAGCAAGACAAGGGTTAACCTCCCCATTTTACAGATGAGGCAACTGAGTTCCAAAGAAGGAGTTCCCACAATGACTTGCCCAAAGTCGCACAACCAGAATATTCAAAACTCAGGATTTGAACCCACTTTGTGTCCCCAGTCCCAAGCCCGATACCTGGTCTGCACACCCCACTCTCCCTCTCCACGTCCCATCAGCCTCCTGTGGAAGAATGACCAGAACACGCGGTGCTTTGGTCTGTGATGGTCAATGTCTTTACTTCTAAAGCATACATTGGACTCACTATATATTAACATCAAAAGGGGCTATCTAAAATGGAGTCATTCTTTTTAAAAATCCAAATTCTCGCTTTTATATAAGATCCAAAATGACATGAAATTAAACTATACAATGTTATGAATAGTATAACAACTGCTTTTAGAAAGCAAAATGAAAAGAAAGAATTAGCAGTTGGGACTGTTGTCAGCCTGGGGTCCATGTCTTTTGAGGCATTGTGACTAAGAGCCAGCACCAAGGGGTAGGACCTCTCTGCAGGCATAGGAAAGAAACCCAGTCAGATGCAGGAGACAGATGTGCACTTCTCAGATTTCTTAAGGTGAGACTCGGCCAAGGCAGGATTCCCTGCTCCTCTGGGCCCCTGCACTGATTAAAGTCTTCTCTTAAGATCCATGACCACTGAAGGGGGCTGGAAGAGGAAAGGGGCCGAGCTGGGTTCAAATGATTATTTTGATACTATATGTCCCCTGGGCTTCCCAAGGAGTGTGCCGGCCATCCAGTGACATCGGTCAACTCTGTCCACCTACTAATTTCTTAACAACCCTCTTCCCTTGCCTGTTCCCTATGCCCTGAATACCCTCAGCTCGATGAGCCCTGTGGATAGCCAGAGACTTGGGGGACCCTAAGAAGACCCAAGGGAGCATTCTCTGGCCTTGGAAGTAGCTGGATGTCGTCCGTGCCATCTTGGCAATGAGAAATCCCTGGGGCCCAGGCCAGCAGCCAGCCTGATGGGGGAGGGTTCCCATGGGCTGAGAGGGCTCTGTGTGGTCAGAGGCCATTCACACAGTCCTTTCGCCCACCTCACCCTGGGTCCCTAGGCCTGGTTTTGGTCCTGAAGCAGGGCTGGGAGTTGATTGGGGCCACGCCCTTGACACTTTGGTTCACACAATTCAGGGAGCGGGACACCACTGTCCACATCCACTGGGAAGATCACGGGCGTGGCCCGGCTTCCTCCCAGGCACCGGGTGGTCTAACAATCCCCTTCTCGCACATCCGCATTCTGTCTGGCTGAGAGCACAGTTCCTGGCTGTGGAGCTTGGAACCGTGCGGCTATCACGGTGCAAAGGCTGTCCCTGTCCTGCTGGGTGCCGTCCTTGGCTGCGTGTGTCACAGAACTTCTCTGCCCCCGCCCTTCTGGCTAGGCCAACTGCTCTCCAGGCAGACCAAGCCCACAGAGGCAGCCTTCCTGTACGCCTCACCTGTCAGAAACCTGGAGGATGCATCTCCCTGGCTGGAGCAGACACGGAGGCCTGTGGCTCACGGTCTGCCCTCCTGGTCCCCAACACTACATGGAGAAGCCGGCCTTCTCCCTCAAACAGCAACTCGAAGGGGGATGCCCCACATCTAGCCCACCTTTGGGGTCCAGCCCTTCTACCGGGTCCTATCATGACCATCCTCTTTCCTAACCCATCTGGTTCTAATCAGGCTAAAATGTTTGGGAAGGTTGGGCTGGCACCAACGCCTTCTTGGGGTCGAGAAAGGCCACTTGACTTCCAGTCTGGTTCCAGGCCCCCAGAGACAAGGAAGGATGATGGCTCTCAAGAAAGCAAATCCTGTAATGGGAAAGAGGTTTGTGGAATCAGGACCAGTCACAGCAATCTGGCTCCTCCGCCTGCCCGGTGCCCTTCTGTCCTCAGACACAGGACCTCGGAACACATGAGCGGTGTGGAGACTTAGCACAAGGAGGCGAGGCTGGGCCTGGTGGCGGCCACTGTGGAGACTCAGGGCAGGCAGGCGGCTACCTGGTAGGCGCCCTCGGCGGCGGCGGCGGCGGCGCTATGCTGTGCACTGTGCTCCTGCAGCAGCGCCACGTCCAGGAAGCGCTCGCCGCACCACACGCACTTGAACTGCTGCTCGCGGGCGTGCACGCCCTGGTGTTTGTTGAGATGCTCGCGCTGCTTGAAGGCCTTGTCGCAATTGGGGCACTTGTAGGGCTTCTCGCCGGTGTGCACACGCCGGTGCCGCTGCAGGTCCGACGCGTACTTGAAGCGCTTCTCGCAGTCCGGGCACTTGAGCGGCTTCTCGCGGGCCGGGTCGCAGCGGTGCTGCACGAACTCAGAGGACGAGAAGAAGCGGCGCTCACACAGGGTGCAGCGCAGGGGCTTCTCGGCCGCCGAGCAGTGGGCCAGCTGGTGCTTCTGCAGGGCCGACGCCCGCTTATAGGCCTTGTTGCACACCGGGCACTTGAAGGGCCGTTCGGCGGCGCCGGGCAGGCACTTGTGCCGCAGCAGCTCGGCCGACTGGTCGAAGCCCTTCTGGCACATGGGGCACTTGAAGAGGGTCTCCAGGGTGTGCACGTGCTGGTGGTAGAGCAGGTGGCTGGGCTGCCCGAAGCCCTTCTCGCACAGGCCGCACTTGAAGGGCTCCTCGGTCTTGTGCGTGCGCCGGTGCCGCATCAGTGCGTACTGCTGCTTGAAGCCCATGGGGCACAGGTCGCACTTGAAGGGCCGCTCGGCGCTGTGCGTGCGCTCGTGCTGCCGCAGGTCGGAGGGCCGCTTGAAGGCCTTCTGGCACTCGCCGCAGCGGAAGGGCCGCTCGGCACTGGGCATGCACGGGTGCTGCAGCAGCTCCGATGACTCCTTGAAGTGCAGCTCGCACACGTTGCAGCGGAATAGGTGGTGCTCGCCTGAGTGCGCGTACATGTGGCGCACCAGGTGCGAGCGGTGCTTGAAGGTCTTCTCGCAGACGGCGCACTTGTAGGGCCGCTCGGAGCTGTGCGTGCGCTTGTGGTGCACCAGGTGCGACGACTGGCTGAAGCTCTTGTCACAAAGCGTGCACTTGTACGGCTTCTCACCCGTGTGGATCCGCTCATGCCGCGACAGCTCCGACAGGTGCTTGAAGGGCTTCTGGCAGATGGGGCAGCTATAGGGTTTGTCAGCCTGTTCAGCAGGGGCGACAGCGGGGGGTGGGGGAGCTGGGGGCAGCGAGGCGGCAGCAGTGGCCGCTGGCTCGGCCACCTCGGCGGGCTTGTAGGTCTTCTCACAGATAGAACATTTCACAAGGCCACCGGTGCCAGTGTGCGCACTGTGGTGCTGCGCCAGTGAGGTGAGCAGCGAGAAGCCCATCTTGCAGACGCCGCAGACAAAAGGCTTCTGCTCAGCCTGCACACACTGGTGCTCTAGCAGGTCAGTAGCCTGGTGGAATATCTTGAGACACTGTGTGCACTGGAATGAGCGGTCGTGACCCGCCAAGCACTGGTGTTCATGCGGGCTGGACAGGTGTGCCAGGTCGTGACCGCACACCCCGCACTTGGCGCCCGGCTCACCTGCCGCCTGCAAGGGCGCGTGCTGTGGGGGCTGCAGGCCCGGGTCAGGCTGCAGGAGGATGCCATAGACCGCACAGCCCAAGGGGTTCTCAGCCGTGCCTGGGGGCAGCGCATGCTCGCCTAGGGCCGGAGGTGGTTCTGCGTGGTGCTGTGGTTGCGATGGCTGCGGCTGCTGCGGCTGCGGCTGCGGCTGCGGCTGTGGCTGCGGCTGCGGAGGCTGCGGCCAGCTTTCCGACATGCTCGGGAAGATGAAACAGGGTTTGGAGAGTAATGGCTTCAGTTTCCCTGCTTAAGATGACCCAACCCAGAGAGAGAAGCTGCCCACGATCGGGGATGGACAAGGACCTCAGACAAGGCACAGAAGAGGGCTGGTCAGACGGCCCACGTCATTAACTATGACAGACTACAAGGCTCTGCCTACAGGACAGGGGCTCTTCGAGGCAGCGTGCCCGCAATGCCAGGGAGGGTCTGCCTTCCCCGATGATGGGTTCTGTAGAAAAGAGAGAAATTGTGAGATTAAAGCAGAGACACACAGCTATTCCTGGGGCCCTCTCCCTGCTGTGTCTGCACTGGCCACGTTGACTGCCATAAACCACACCAGGGAAGGCAGAGAGGCGCACGGCTGGGAGATCTGCTCCCTTCACACACTACCAAAGAAGTCTGCTGGCAGCTCGGCTCCTCCAGCATAGGGGGATGGTGGCTGTGGAGACAGCCACGGATCCTTAGTTCCCTGGGCCAGGGTCTCCCAGCCTCCCAAGTGCTGCCAACCCTCTTTAATCAGCTGTCTCACAGGTGAGAATCTGGGTTGATCTGCCCACAATACAAAGAAGTCACAAATTCTGCTTATGCTCCAAGAAAAGGAGGGGAAGACTGACCAGTTAGGGCCACAGTCCAAAACAATTTCAGCAGCATAACTTTTTTTTGCAAATAAATCCTTACTTGGAAGCCCAATATATAAGACAGATAAAAGCAGAGAGGCTCTGGGTGAGGCC